>NC_134236.1:122881327-123184357 GCF_965152275.1 Natator depressus
AATGCTTAGCATACTCCAGGGGCAAACTTCACAAAGTTTTGCTGTCCTGAAATATTTGAGCCAAATCCATGCTCCCCCAGAAACCTCAACAGGACTTCCTGACTCCTCCACCAACAACCTACCCGCACAGCTATTCATTATGATTCTAGCTCCCTTCCTCCTTACAACTCCCACAATACATCCCTCTAGTTCCTTCCTTCCTCTTAGGCTACACTACACACCACTGGCGGAAACATGTAGGGTATCTGTAACTACATGCTACAGTGAAAATCCTACTGCGTCCACATTGTGGTGTGTAGCTACTGCGTCAATGAAAGGCTCTAGCAAGGAGAAAAAAGCAAGGAAAAGCTTCAGCAGCTCCATGTTGCCAGAGCTTTTCACTGTGGGGAGGAAAGGCTCTGGCAGTGGGGAGGCAGTGGGGAAAGCCTCCAACAATGGGGAGCTGGCAGAACCTTTCCCTGCTGCCTCCGGCTGCTGGAGTCTTTCCCTGCAGTGGGAAAAGGCTCCAGCAGTTGGGAGCCACTGGGCCCTTTCCCTAATGCTCCCCGGCTGCTGGAGTCTTTCCCCACTGCCAGGGTCTTTCCCTGTGGCAGGAGCAGGCTCCAGCAGTGGAGAGCTGGTGGCTCTTTTCCTCACTGCCCCAACATTGCTGGAGTCATTCCCTGTGGCAGGGGAAGGCTCCAGCAGCCAGTTATTTTCCTAAGGAGGAGAGAGGCAATGGGAAGGCCACAGGACACTACGCTCCTAATGATAGCACTGTAGATTGGAGGCATGGCTTGGGCATGAACAGAATGTGCACAATATGTATTCACATATGTAACCACAGCCTTCAGTCATGCCTTTACTCACCTAAGTCATGCCCCACCAGCTACACTGCTATTTATACTTGTGCTAAGGGGACTATGCACGTATGTACTCTACACGTTGCCAAAAGTAGCATGCCATATAGACATAGCTTTATGTCTCTGAAGATCTGCAGGGCCCGGCAGATCTGCTACCCCCTCTGCTAGCTGCAACCCAGAAAGCAGAAGATCTAGAGTTGCTTATTTTGTATCCTCTGGAGTTTCAGAAGCTCAGTAATAATTTTATAGTGCAGCTAAAAGGGAAATCAAAAAATGAGAGAAAGTTTTAGCTGAGTGGCAACTAGGGAATGGCAGACCTGCTGGGGGCCCCAATATTTTAGAGCAAAGAGGAAAAGGAGACTGAAATGAGACAAGGACAGATGATTTGAGTTTGGACTTGGTTTGAGCCTGCGATTGTTAACGTGTGTCAGGGGGGAAACAAGAAAGCGTTTAAAGAATTGAACTGTCTGGGAGACTGTCATGGGGGCAGGAAAAAGGATCAGGTATTGAACTGTGTGGAAACAAGCTGGGAATTTGGATTAGATACGAATAGCAGTGAAAGCAGGAAAAACATGGATCAGTTCAGTCAAGAAGAGGGTTGGAAACTGGATTAGGTAGGAACAGATGGAGCTCTGACAATTTACACTAGCTGAGGATCTGCTGCAGAGAGAACAAGAAAATCAATTGGATAGAGAGAGCATATTGAGATACAAGCGGTGAAATCCTGGCCCCACTGAAGTCAATGGCAATAATCCCATTGATTTATTTGGCCCATTATTTCACCCAGAGGGAAAAACGTACCCAATCTGACTCAGACATGAGTCATGAAAAGAAGTTCAGAATATGAAGGTTACTTTCCTGTAATAAGGGTTCTTCGAGGGGGACTCTGCATAGTCCCACTCATGGGATGCTCTGACTGGTGCAGCTTAAACAGTAGAACTCTAACTAGCAGTACCACTGGAGTGCTCACACACCTCCTTCATCCCTCCCCTCAGTGAACATTGAACGTTCTAATGCAAGGGTATATAAGGGATGTGACAATCTAGCTGCCTCAGCTCCTTCACCCACAATCCTTTTTCGAGGTAGTGGGAGAAAGGTGAGCCAGGAGTGTGAACATACAGAGTCCATATTAAAGAGCCCTGGTTGCAGACAAGTAACCCTCTTTTTTTTCTTTTTTTTTTGAGTGTCCCTGCATAGTCCCACTCATGAGACAGATTAACAAACAGCACTCTTATCCAGAATAGTGAGATTACAGAGTCCTATCTGAATACGGACTGCAGAACTACCTTGTCAAATTTTCCATCAGATCTAGATTCCAAATTGAACAAATAGTGTTTAGCGAAAGTATGGATTGAACTCCAATTGCGGCTCTACATATCTCTATTAGAAGAATGTGTCTAAAAAGAAGCCATAAAGGCTGCCTTCGATCTAGCTGAATGTGTTTTAATTTCCTGAGGAAGAGACAAAGATCATCAATTTATAAGCTTCTTGAATACAAATCTAACCCATCTTGAGAGCATTTGCACAGAAATAGCTTTACCCTTATTCCTCTTTTCATGCACAATAAACAATTCTGGAGACTCTCTAAATCATTTAGTCACATCTAAACAAAAGACTAACGCCCTTCTAACATCTAGCGTGTGGGCAAGTCTACACTACAAAATTAAGTCAACCTAAGTTACGTTGACGTACAGCCACCACAGTAATTAAATGGCTTTTGCATGTCCACACTATGCTACTTGTGTCAGTGGTCCTCACCAGGAGCGTTTGCACCAATTTAACTTGCACTGTGGGGCATTGTGGGATGGCTTCTGAAAGGCAGCATCAGTTGATGTAAGCAATGCAGTGTCTACACTGACACTGTGTTGACCTAATTACATCAACCTAAGTCCTTCGCCTCTTATGCGGTGTAGTGGGAGAGTTACATCAGTGGGAACTACATTTTACTGTAGACGCTTGCAGAGTTAGGTTGACGTAAGCTGCCTTACATCAGCCTAACTCTAGTGTAGACCAGGGCTATGTAAATTAGCTTCTCCATCTCGAGTATGAGGCTCAGAAAACAACATTAGTAAAATAATAGACTGGTTATAAAAAAAAATCTGAGGCCATCTTTTGGGTGTGTATGGAGAATTGCTTTATCTTTATGAAAAACAGTAAATGGTGGCTCAGCCATTAACACATGGTATAATTCACTTATACACCCTGTTGAAGTGATAGCTGTCAAAAAACAGTCTTAATAGACAAATGGAACAATGTATAATTTCCCAAAGGTTCAAAGGGAGGTTTCATCAATTGTGAAAGCACTATGTACAAATCCCAAAATGGCACAGGGTGTCCTTTTGGAGAATAAAAATTATTAAGACCTTTTAAGAACCTTTTAACTACATCATGAGTAAATATTTATTTACTGTCCACAGGTATATGGTATGCTGATATGTCTGAGAGATGAACCCTCACTGAAGATAGTCAAAGACTCATTCTCTTAACACACAATAAATATTCTAATAGATAATGGGCACAAAAGCCATTTAATTAATGGGCATTGTATATGGCTCTATATCAGGGGTGGGCAAACTTTTTGGCCTGAGGGCCACATCAGGGTTCCAAAACTGTATGGAGGGCCGAGTAGGGAAGGCTGTGCCTCCCCAAACAGCCTGGCCCTCACCCCCTATCCGCTCCCTCCCACTTCCCGCCCCCTGACTGCATCCCTCAGAACCCCCGACCCATCCAACTCCCTGACTCCTTGTCCCCAACCACCCCCTCCTGGGATCCCCTGCCCCTAACTGACCCCCCCAGCATCCCCCCCCTGCTCCCTGACTGCCCCGCCCCCTATCTACACCCCCACCCCCTGACAGGCCTCCCAGGACCCCACCCCCTATTCAACCCCCCCCAAAGCCCCTTTCAGAATGCGGCCCTGCGAACGGGGGAGGAGGACTCAGGAGGAGCAGGGGCAGCCACGCAGCCAGAGAGAAGCAGACGTTTCCCCTTCAAAGCGCTGCTTCTCTTTGGCCAAATGCTCGGCCGCCCGGTGCTCCTCCTGAGTCCTCTGCCTGTGTTCGTGCCACCCGCACCGCCCACCTGCTCCCTGTGGCTGCAGGTGAGCCTCCCTCCCTGCTCTCCCCTGCCCCCACAGTGCAGCCCCCTCCCGTGCTGGCTGCACGACAAGCTGAGGCGGCAGGGGGACAGCAGGGGAGTGGCTGGGGACTAGCCTCCCTGGCTGGGAGCTCAAGGGCCGGGCAGGATGGTCCCGTGGACTGGATGTGGCCTGCGGGCCATAGTTTGCCCACCTCTGCTCTATATCATACATGAAAACCCATCATAAAAATCTTTCTCATTTATGACTAACAAATTATAACTGAGTTAAAAAAAGAATTAGATAAATTCATGGAGGATAGGTCCATCAATGGCTATTAGCCAAGATGGTCAGGGATGCAACCCCATGCCCTGAATGTCCCTAAGCCTCTGACTGCCAGATGCTGGGACTGGATGACAGTGGATAGATCACATGATAATTGCCCTGTTCTGTTCATTCCCTCTGAAGCATGTGGCATTGGCCACTGTCAGAAGACAGGATACTGGGCGATGTATGGGCGAGATGGACCATTGGTCTGACCCAGTATGGCCATTATTATGTTTGTATTTTCATGGGGACTCTTTCCTTGAATTTAGCAGTATATTTCACACCTCTAATGAACAAGACTTTTCTATAATTCCGGAGTCTTATTCCTCATGCCGTTAGATGAGGAGACTGAAGATTGGGGTGACAGACCATCCCTTGTTGTCCCGTCAACAAATCTGGTTCTAGTGGTTGAGGTTTGATTAACCCTCAGGATAGGTGAATTAAGTCCAGGTACCACTGTTGTCTGGCCCAAACTGGTGCTATTAAAATTACCTTGGCTTTGTCTTGTATTATTTTGTTTATCTGTCTTTGAATGAGGAAAATGCATACACTAAGCCTTGATCCCAATTTATTAGAAACGCATCTGATATTGAGTCCTTGATTGATATTGAGTTATCACATCTTTATCTTTCCCCACATCATCAGTTCCTTAGCTCTTGCTTTTGGAACTGGCTCATCGAATCTGACACAACTGGATTTGAAGAAGAATGTCTCCTGATTCTACCACAAGAAAATGTACCCAGGATAGGCTTGAAGACCCGCGGGTCAGAAGTATCTTTCTCTCACTGACTGGCTGTTTGCAAAGAGACTGACACCAACAAGGACTGAGCATTCATGCTCACCATAACAACTGTGTGCTTTTGTAGTAGAATGGCTCAGGAAACAGAGTCCGAAACCACAGTAGTTTTCCTCTTTGAATCCTTCCTACTTAGAGACCATTTAGTACTGTGTACTGAGGTGGAAGGTTTGTCCTTCTTCCCTCCAGACTCAGAGATGATGCTGGTCTCTGAGACGTGTTCAGACCTTGTACTTGCTCGGTTCTGGGTGGTTTTCCTGACAGCACTTCTTGTAATAAAACTGTCTGTTCCATCGTTCCTTTTTAGCTCATGTAAAAGTTGAACAAATCAAGCATTTTGAAGGTGAGTGTCCCTCTCTCAAACATGCCAGGTTGGTATGTGTGTCAGATGCTGGAAAAATGCCAGACACGACACGCATATTATAAAAAATGGGCTTTATATTCTTCAGCTCCACCCTCTCCAAACCAAAGATTTACAGCTATCTAACAAACTACTAACTAATTCTAACTATAAAATTAACTAGCTAACAAGCTCCGGATCCAGGAGCTCCAGATGAAGAGAGACAATTGCACATCTGCTTTATGCTGCTCATTACTGATTCTTTATTACAGTTTGCATTAGTGCCTTTTTTGGGTCTGGACACTTATGAGAAAACTCCTGGGAATGATAAATGATTACTAAGGGATCTCAAAAGTTGACAGAGAAATTATATACCATTTTTGTTTTGATAACTCCCTCTAAAATAATTGGCTTTTTCTCCCCCTCAAACCCTGCTCAATGTTAGTTCCTTTAAAGTGACCTCTGCTGTCATAATGCATCATCTCTGTTCTCTTGATCTATTTTTTTTCCAGCAAGATTGTTCCTAACAAGAATACTTCTGAGTTTCCTTGTGTGTGCAAATTTGTCTGCAATGGAAACTTTGTAATCAGCCAGGACCCACTTAAGCTTCCAATAGACATTTTCAATTAAAGTGAATGAGGAAGCTCTTATTAAAAAAACAAACAAAAAACAGATCAAGCACCCAAATCATTTATCGACTATATGTGTGTGTAAGCTTAAAAATTACAAATAAGCATATGGTAAAGCAAATATTCTGGATTGTCATGAACTGTAACAATTTGAATAATTCACAATTTTTTTAAAAAAATCACAGAATCATATAGAAATAACAGCAAGAGACTACGATAATATAATAAATCTCCCCATTGGTGCAAGAGTATTCCCTATAGTACACTGTTCTAGTCTAGATGTAAAGGATCCCAGGCTTTGAGGTTTCCATCACTTCAATTGAGTATCAAATCCTCAGACAAAAACTTCTCACTGCTAAGAACATTTTATGGGTATTAAGTCCCCATTTTCCCTTTCTTAATTTCATCTCTATACTATCTGTGTACCACATTAAATATATCCTCTCCATCTTTGGTGTTAGCATTATCCAACTATTTGTCAACTGTTATGCTCCCACTTTAGTCATCACTTGACCAAATACACATATTTAGTTCTTCCAACCCCATAATGTGTGTGTGTGTGTGTGTTTGTGTTTGTTTTTAAGGCACCAATTTACCTTTTATTTTCTGGTTATGAGGTGCCCAAATCTATGTATTAGTGTAGGCTTAACTCCCAGAGCTATTTCGAGAGGAATTTACCTTCCTTCTTTATAAGGTGATGAGTCTGGGAATGCAGACCAAAACGGCACTGTTTTTTTTTTTTCTGCTGCCATATCACATTACAAACGTATAGAATTTGCTGTCCACTCTCTTATCACTCCTATGCCTCTTTTAGTTTGATTACTTCTTATGTTTCTCCCTCCTATAAATCTCCATCATTTGAACAGTTTTTATTCAATATGTTAACTCACGAATCTGAGTAAAACAGGGAGCCGTGAAATAATTTAAATATTTTGTAATTGTAACTACCAGATTGTACTCATTCTGAGCATGATGGGAAGGAAAGATTCTACACTCTACTGTCTGATACAAACAGACATATATGGATCAAAAACATATGCAGAGTATGTGCAATTATTCAAGTCAAATTTGCTCTGAAGACCATGAATATCTACAACACAACTTTGATATACTACAGCAGAAGTTTATTATGACTCACTGCGTCTGATACAAATGGTACTGCAGCTCCTGTATCCACTTCCATCTGAAGTGGTTGGGCCTTCCAGAATGTAAGGGACTGGGTTGTAGGTGGTCTGGCCTAGTGGTCACAGTGTCCACACATCAAGGATGGCCACAATACAGTAGTCAGTGAACAAAGATTGGAGGAATCGCTAGAGCCAGGATCAATAAGCAAGATTCAGGGTCAGAGTCAGTCTGGGGTCTGAGACCAGAGATCAAAGGTAGTGCCAGGCTAGAATCAGAAGGCAACAGTCAGGGTCAGAGCCAGGCTAGAGTCAAAGACTGCAGATCAGAAGGCAAGGTGTGATCGGGAGTCACAGCACCACCAGAAGTCTGTATGGTTGCCCATACAACTTCCTCGGGCAGCTTCCAGGGTTAAATGGTGTGGTTGGCTACTCTGCCACTCTTGACTCTTTGGGTAGTACTTCCCGCAACGCCTAATTACCACAACATTTCCTGGATGTGGCTGTGCATGCCCTCTCAGTGGCAACATCAGCTGTCCTAGGCTCTGCAGCCTGGGTTCTAGTCCATGGATCCTTACATTACCCCCTCGTCAGGGCACCCTTCCTTTGGGTGGCACCAGCCCTGGTTTGTCTGAGTGGTCTTGATGAAACCTTTTTACCAGGTCAAGGGCATGGACATGGGCAGCAAGTTCCCAGAAGCACTCTTCAGGACTATAGCCCTCTAAATCAATTAGGTAGTAGAGTCTTACCCTCCGCAGTTTAGAGTCAAAGACAGTGTGGTCTCCTTGGACCTGGACAAGCGGGGGTCTGTTGGGATCGGTTGGGCAAAGGGTCCTCTGTGTAAGTCTTCCAAAGGGATACATGGAAAACAGGATGTATCTTAAGGGATCAAGGGAGCTGCAATTTCAAGGTGACAGGGTTGATTTGCTGACCAATATGGAATGGTCCAAGGAACTGGTGGTCTAGCTTGTGGGACAGCCTGTTCGTATGTCCATTAACTTGAGTGTTTCACATCAAAATCATGAGACAAACTGTGGTCCTCTGCCTGAGGTGATAGAGTGAAAACCCATGAAGATGGATAACAGTTACCACTAGGAGTTGAGCCATTGTTTCAGCAGAGGGCAGGTGATCATGAAATATGAAGTCTGCCATTTCAGTCAGTTGGTCTACAACAGTCAAAACCATTGTTTGGCAGTCAGAGTCAGGGATTCCCACTCTGAAACCCATGGCAATTGAGGCCCAAGGTCTAAGTGGAGTTGCCAGCAGTACTAGGGTGCCAAGAGGCTTAGTTTGTGGAGTGTTGGTGCATGCACACAGGTCACAAGAGTCAATATAGTTACAGACTTTGGCTTGCATACAGGGCCACCAGGAGAAACAGGAAGCTGTGCGGTAAGTCTAAAGGTGGCCAAAATGGTGCCAACAGAGTGTCATGGCAGAGATGGAGCACTTCTAGCCAGGGGAACCCCAGTGGAACATATATGTGCCCACTGAGGTATGTGATCCTATCTTGTGTGAAGCACTGCATTTCGGTTCTGACTTTCATTTGCTCAGGCTGTTCCCATCATCTCCTGGACTAACAGATCACCCCACAAAGCAGATCCAATTACATCAAGCAAGTCTTGGTATTATGGCACTAAGGAAGTTGTGAGGTTTTAGGAGACAGGGCGGTTCTTGGTTAGGCTCTTTGCACTCCTGGTAACATTTGACCATTCAGGATAAGTCATCGGCATTCCCATTCCTGGTTCCCAGCTGACAGGTGATGATTAAATCAAACCAAGAGAAGAATAATACCTACATGAGCTGTCTTTGGTTCAAGGCTCAAGCCTTATGCAGATATTCGAAGTTCTTATGGTCAGAAAAGACTTCCACTGGGTGTTGGGTTCCCTCCAGGTGATGGCACCACTCTTCAAAGGCTGATTTAATTGTGAGCAGTTATTTATGTAATATTTCATAACTCCGTTTGGTGGGGTGAGTTTTTGGGAGTAGTAGGTGCAGGGCTGCAACACTGACTGTGGACATGCCTCTAACAACATATGGCCCCAGTGGCTACATTGGAGGTATCAGCAGCCAATATGAATACCTTGGACCGGGTCTGGATGTACTAGAATGCATGTTCAAAAGCATGATGAGCTTCAGGCAGCCAAACAAATATGGTGGCCTTGTAGAGGAGGTTTGTCATGGGGGCTATTTACCCTGAAAAGCCTGGAATGAACCATTGGTAAAAATTCACAAAACCCAGGAAGAACTGTAACTTCTGGGGGGACCTGGACACTGCCCAGCTGTGGATAGTCTCCACCTCTGGGGATCCGTCTTAATGCCCACAGAGCAAGGGATATTACCCAAAAATTCTGTGGCGGATTAATGAAACGTACATTTTAACAATTTATGTAGTTTTCCCAAGATGGAATGAACATGGTAACAATGCTGCTCAGGATTATATGAAAACACAAGTATGCCATCGAGATAGATGCCTACATACTGGTCCAAGACATTGCTAAATACATCGTTCATGAAGTGTTGAAAGTTTACAGGAGCGCTGGTCAGACCAAATGGCATTAGTAAATATTTCAAGTGCCCATAGCAGGTTTGAAAGGCAATCTTCCCTTCATTTCCCGCCCTCATGCACACTAGGTTGTAAGCCTCCTAAAGGTCCACTTTGATGAAAATTCTGGCTGACCTCACACAGTCTAGTAACCCCGAAGCTAGCGACGGGGGATTTAGCTGGATGTTGTTAGCTAGATGCAACAGTGCTGATTTGACAAGATGCACACTCTTTATCTTCATAAAAAGTTTCAAGCACATGATATGCAAACTGAGGTCCACCATTGTGAGCTTTGTTGGCAGGCTCTGATGGCTAAGTATTTTACACTATAGTACTGGATGATGCTTTCAGTAGATCCAGGTGATCCCTGAGATGAACTTTAATATCTAATATTCTGGAACTGCATGACAATCACAACACAACATATTATTTCCAAGCTATTGTGAAACTGTGTCTTGATAACATTGTTTTTATAGCATCACCTTACCACCTCTACTTCCTCTTTCTCTCTTTTTATATACAATACAATCATCCGTGTTGCCATTCCAGTTATGAGAATCTTCCCACTAGTTTTCAGTTATGCCCACCAGTTCACAAACCATCATTTAGTAACACTTCTAGATCTTCTTTCTTGTTTCCCATAATCCTTGCATTTATGTATAGATTAATACTGTAATGTTAATATACTTCTTCTTTAGTTTCTTTTTGAGAGCACTGCATCTTGTTTATTTGTGCATGTTAAAACAGCAGAGACAACACCGTCTAGTGGAAAGGACACTGGACTATCCCCAACTCTGCCACTGACCTGCTGTATGACCTTGAGCAAGTCACTGTACCTTTCTATGCCTGTTTCACAACCCATAATTTGTTTCTCTTGTCCATTTAGATTGTAAGATTAGAGAATTTCTGTTACTATGTGTATGCACAAGCCTTTACACAATGGGGATCTGATCTCAGTTGAGGGAAGGGGTCTAGACACTACACAAATAATAATGCCAGATAGTTTGAATTGGGCAAAAGTGTCCCTCCCCTTCTCATTTCCTGTTTAGTTTGATGTTCACTTGATAAATGCTACATATTTTGAACCTTAAAGGGTTTCTAACCAATCTGCTGAAGTGGAGATCATAAATTCTAAACGGCCACCTCTCATCACAGCTTTCCAATCTTCCATGAACCCCAAAACCATTCTCTTTATTTCTTTGGTGCATCCGGTAGCAGTCTAGCCCTTCCTTCTCTCATGCTTGGAATAAAAAGGATCTCACATCACCCCATCTTCTATGTTTTTATCAGCTCCCTGAAACAATTCCTGATTTTGCTGAATACTCTTTCAGTGCTGTCATTCTATCACCACATCTTACTAGAATCAGTAAGAATTCCTTCAGCATTTTTCAAGCTAATCAGTCACTTATTCTGACATCATTTGCTGTGCTGCCAGAAGGCATCTGACTGTCCCACTTCCTTCATATGACCCTCAGATTTTTAAGCCCCATTTCTCACTCTGTAGTCACCAATCAGGATTACTTCTTTTTTTTACCATGGCTCCAGTTTCACTACTTGTCTGTTAATAACTGGTTGAGTGCTTAGTAGTCCGATTCTGCTCTGTTTTGTTGAGGACAATATACCTATAGCAGGTACTGAAATTAAGTGTCTCCATACATATTTCTCTCCTGCCCTTCCTGCATCTTTTATTTTTTTTCTAATGTCACATGCCTCAATTTTCCATATAGTGTGTCGATCTGCCATTTCCCTCCTTATGATAATTTCCTTTCCGTCTCCATTCAGAAACTTCATTTCTCTCTAACACACCTCAACTACCATTCCAGCTCCTCCTTCTCCCTCTTCAGAAAAGAAAAGGAGTGTACCTCATACATATACAGCCTTCATGGTCTTCATTCATAAAGTGGACAATTGCTCATGTTCCACATCAGCCACCTTGCATCCTTTCCTATCTGAAATGTTTGTTCCATGGTTAGAACCTGCTAGGATCAGAGCACTCTGTCACCACATCTTGGCAGACTTCCATTCACTGTTAAGGTATCTTTTAGAAAGTTTTCTTTTTTAACACCTACCACCATTAGTTGATGTCTCAGTCTGGCACTCAGCAATGAACTCCCACTCAGATCAAACTCCCTTTTGGTTTGGACTCATCTCTGTCGTCCTTCTTTCAAGGCTGTGAGCAGAGCTCCTGTGTGTTCCATGATTCCTTGATATACCCAACTCTTTCTGCAGAATCTAAGCTTTATTTAAAAAAAGTTTTTACTCCTTATGGTTGCAAAACAAACGCATTATCCTTAAAATCTTCAGCTGAATATAAACCAATGTTACATTGTTTTCATGAGTCTGCCTGAAACAATACCTCTAAGAGACACATGAATTGACCCATTAATCTCAATAGAACATTAACTCTGAAATTGAGATGACAATGTATATATGCTGCATCTCTCTCTCCCTCTCTCTCTCTGTGTGTGTATATATATATATATATATACACATACACACACACACATATATATAATCAACAGTAAATATACCACTAGCATGTAGCAGAAGCATCCAGCTGGGCATGCCAAATATCCTTGTCTGCGTTCTGTTGCCAAAACCTTGGAGGGGGGAGGGTGTTTTTGCCTTCCTCTGTAGCATGTGGGTGCAGGTCACTTGCCAAGATTATTTGGATACATCACACTTAATGATTTCCCCACCATTGTGCAGTCCTTGGGTGCTGGTTTACATCAGTCCCTCTTATTCTCTGCCTATGCCACATAATAGTCTAGTCTCATAATATTTTGGTGTCATTTCAATTGTTGGGTTTATTGAGTGGGTGCTGGGTGGTGTTGGTGGCCTGTGATGCACAGGTCAGACTAGAAGATCTAGCGGTCCCTTTTGGCCTCAAACTCTATGATTATGAACTGCCAGTTGGTTCCTTCCCAGCTACCAAAACCTCTAGTTTCAGCCCTGAAAATGTCTACAATCTCTCTCTCTCTCACACACAGTATGGATGGAAAATGCAGGGATAGACTAAACCGTGCTGATGTATTAATCATTAGAATTCACTAAATACTGGAAGTTTGGAATGGTACCTGAAACTGTTGTTGAACTTCCCATCTGCTTCAGAAGCCAGAGGCCTTGCCGAAGAGTTTTGGTCCAGCTTTCCAGAGCAATACATTTACCCCTTAACTATGAACAGCACCTCAAATGTCACCTTGAAACACATTCCAAAAACCAGTCCTTATGGCCAGTCTGCCTTGGCCTTAAATAGATTAATGCGGGGAGGCAGGGATAGAGCTCCCATCCTAACCCTTGCATGGCCCATGTAAGGGTCAGGCCAAATTTCAATACCTGTGCTCAGGGGACATGCAGGGAGAAATCCATACCACCCATAATAGGATGTGGCAAAGCTGAAAGGAATGGGGGCATGGTTCCCCCTACTCCTATGCGCTGACAGCAAATTGCTGTGGTGTGGTATTGGATGTTCAGCCTGTGCATTTTCAGGAACTTCAGGAGGCATTATACCTTCCTGAGACACCTCCCTGTGATTCTCTTGAAGTGATGTGATTGCACATCTCCCCTTGGAGTGTCTGTGCTTATTGTAAATAACTTTAAAACTGCCTTAAAATTAACCTGACTGAAGGCATCTCAGTGTAAATAAATCTGAGTTGCCAGCCCTGAATATCTGAAAATCAATTCTTCCTTTATTCATCTAAGTTTTAGGTTTCATGTTTTATCCTGCAAAAAGTTGGGTTACAGATTCCCTGAATAAAGTTAGACCCCAGTAACAGATTCTGTGTTTCGTCCTGAAACAACCTGACAACACCACTATAATCTCAAGCACTTCAGCATGTGCAGGAAGGTTTAGAAGCTTCTTAAAGTGTAACTGTCAAGGTTCCTTCCGCACTCTGAACTCTAGGGTACAGATGTGGGGACCTGCATGAAAGACCCCCTAAGCTTCTTCTTACCAGCTTAGGTTAAAAACTTCCCCAAAGTAAAAACTTTGCCTTTTTCTTGAACTGTATGCTGCCACCACCAAGCGTTTTAAACAAAGTACAGGGAAAGAGACCACTTGGAGACGTCTTCTCCCCCAAAATATCACCCCAAGCCCTACACCCCCTTTCCTGGGGAAGGCTTGATAACAATCCTCACCAGTTTGTACAGGTGAACACAGACCCAAACCCTTGGATCTTAAGAACAATGAAAAATCAATCAGGTTCTTAAAAGAAGAATTTTAATTAAACAAAAGGTAAAAGAATCACCTCTGTAAAATCAGGATGGTAAATACCTTACAGGGTAATCAGATTCAAAACAGAGAGAATCCCTCTAGGCAAAACCTTAAGTTACAAAAAGACACAAAAACAGGAATATACATTCCATCCAGCACAGCTTATTTTACCTGCCATTAAACAAAAGGAAATCTAATGCATTTCTAGCTAGATTACTAACTAACTTAACAGGAGTTGTAAGGCTGCATTTCTGATCTGTTCCCACCAAAAGCATCACACAGATAGACAAGCCCTTTGTTCCGCCCCCTCCAGATTTGAAAGTATCTTGTCCCCTCATTGGTCATTTTGGGTCAGGTGCCAGCGAGGTTACCTTAGCTTCTTAACCCTTTACAGGTGAAAGGGATTTGCCTCTGGCCAGGAGGGATTTTATAGTACTGTATACAGAAAGGTGGGTACCCTTCCCTTTATATTTATGACAGTAATACAGAACCCTAAATGTAGGAACTGGCTTTTCAATTCACCTTAAAAACATTTTTGGCCCCATATATTTTCTTTAGTAAAAACAATTCACCTAAAAGCAAAGCACAGCAGTTTATGTATGATGACTATGTGCATCAACACTATCAGCAGGAGATGCCCTGGAGAATGACAACAGCAATTTGCATTCTATAGTTTCTTTTGTGTGCCCAAACTCCCTAAAGCATTTGACAAAGCAATAAATATCATGCCCATGAAGATGTAGTGATAGGATGTCAATATCGTAGTGACTCTCTGCAACCAGATACAGCAGCCATTCTGTGCACAGCAATGTCCCCCACACAGCTGAAAACACAAGTGCCAATTAATCTGTGCTCATTAAAATAGAAAGAGTTGTTCCTGTGCGGGACAGTTTATGTAGTCACCTGAACCGCTATAGAATGCGCCTCATTGTTCTTTGATGTCACTGCCAGGATAGTAGTTCTAACAACTCAGCAATCTCTAGTTTTGTATTGGGAGGCTGATACATATATTATTTCCAGATTTCTCAAATGTCTTAAACCTATGTTCTTATGCTTCCCCCAGCAAATGCTGCCATCTCCACAAATATCACTCATAGGAAGAAAGAGAAGCTTATGAAATGAGAGTGGCAGTATTGGTAACAGTGGTAGAGGTGATCAGAAAAAGAGTCTTGTTACTTGTCCTGTTATGCTCTTTTTTCCCTCTCCATTCATTCTGCATTTTATTTTTATCAGAATAGTTAATTAGGAGGAAATGAAATTCAAATAGGAACTCAGCCACTTATAAATCTTTCTCCTCCTCACTAGTCTTTCAAACTAAGGGTTTGTGATTTCAGTGCTTTTTGGGGAAACCTCATTGGCTACTGTGAACAGGCCTTCAAATACTACCCCTCCATCAGCGTGCACACGCACACACAGACAGCAGCAGCCTTACAACTATCCTCCAGGGGTCACAATTGGGTTACAAATATTGCACAACATGATGACTGAGCAGCCTGATTTGGAAGAATTTATTCACATTCATTCAGCTTCATTAAGATTCAAATGGAATAAGTAAGGTAGAAATTGAGCAGATACAGAAATTGTGCATAGCTTGCGCCTGTAGTCAGTAAACATTTATTCACTAAGCACAGCTCTCTTTTGCTCTCTCTCGCTCTTATATTCTCTCTCTCTCCCTATCCTTCCTGCTTGCTGTTTTAATGCATAATTAAGAAGGTCAGAATTAATGAAGCAGTGTGGAGTAAAGTTCAAGGAATCCCCAGGCACTATTTATTCTATTAGATCTCAGTCATGAATGTCAGACTGGCAGCATTAGAGACAGAAGCAGTTGAGCTGGCAGCATCCCAGAAACAAAACTACCAAGGGAGACTTACCTGCAGTGTCAAGTCATTCCTAAGCTCCTTCCCTGCAAAAATCACACGTAACTGGTCAGCTGGAACTCCCTGTCGCTTAGCAACCACCTCCTTGAGCTGGCAGATGCTGGTGTCTGAATCAACCTCCACTGGGAAACCATGGCTGGAGTTGAACCTGACGAACACTGACCAAAACCAAAACATTTTAGAAAGTGAGCATTTTTCAAGTCAGATCTATTTTAAAATGGTATAAGAGGAGGTTTTCTAATCCCTGGACTATTGACATAATGGTACAGTAAAATTTTAGTATATTTTTCATTTTAAAGAGAAACTTTTAATGCTGTAATTTATCATTCTGAAAGAAGGATCTGTAAGGGACTTCCTATCATATAATAGTCAGTGACCAATAAACAAAAAGTGTATGTTCCCCCCCGACAGCAATATTAAATTACAGTGAGCATACAGAAACAAACAAACAGACTTAACTAGGCAAGATTCTGAGTAATCACTAAGTGATACAATAGATTTTCAATTCAGTCTTATCCTGGGCAGCCATATATACTCTTTGTGTCCTATGTGTTCTTCTCCCACCGGATATAACAAACAAATGCAGGGAATACAGATGTTTGTTAGAACAAGGATGCATTGAACAGCATAAGAACAGATAGTTCCCTGCTATACAGTAAAACATAGTCATACAGACTAGCTTCCCACAGATACAATTCTACAGAAAATAACGATGGAAGGGAAATCATCTGCTAGCTGAAATGTTTGAGTGTTTTCTGTACCGGTGTGGTCTTTTTCAGAGTTCACTAAAATACCTGTAGTACATAACTCCAGTACATACATACTCCTTCAATGCAGAAAGTTACCACCAGACTAGCCATGTCATTTTAGAGGTACAGCAATTGGTTTATACATTCAGAGAAGCCCGGCAAACAAGCTCATGAGTTTATTGCCATTCAGCTGGGGGGACTGCTTTTCATAATGAGTCTGAATGTGCCCATTAGGCTCACAGTGAGGAAAGAGACTAAAAAAACCACTATATAGAAAAACCTCATTATAACCGCATCACTCACTGAGATTGTATGAAAAGTAGAGATATAGCCTGGTGAGTTACTTCAACCAATAGGTTTCATAGACGGGAAACAGAGAATTAGTAAAACCAATATAAAACAAGAAATTATCTAGACCAAGCGAATAGCAGACATCTGCTACTGTAATGATGGGACATCGGTTGCAACTGATGTTCCATTGTAAGAGTTTATTTTGATTCCCAGTCTAATTTTTTAGTTGGAGAAGCTGCTGATTTCAGATTTTTAGCTGATTTCAGAATTTGATAAATATTTACATTTTTCAGAACATTGCAGTGGTTGTATGATGGTGATGGTGATGCTGTTGTATAATATGTATTATGATTTCCATCTAAAATTTTAGATGCCAAAACTTTTTACCTCTAAAATTCTAGATAACAATTAAAGTTTTTGTACTTGGAAAGTTTTGCCTTTATGTACCCAATCACAATATAGAATTTCAAAATACAGTCAATAGGAACACAGCACACATGTCCTTTAGAGTAGTATATGGCTTCTTATACTATATCCTCATTAAAGCTTTTTCAGTTTCTATGATGGAAGGTGTCCGAGTAATGATTGTGGGATTTACAGAACATTATTGGATCAGAATGTCTAAAAATCCATGCAACTGAAATTTAATTTTGCAGATGTGCCATGTGATTTGGAAGAGTAATGGAGCAATGATATGGTAAAAGTGAATTCCAATTATCTGGAATTGAAGACCTCATGTCTTCTTCAAAAAAAACTTATAATGATCCACTACATAAGAAATTATCTTGGCAAATAAAAGGAGTTGTAGTTAATTCAACCTGTCCCAGAAGATATACCTATTATTAACTTATTTTAAAAAAACTTGTGTAAGGAACCAGGCCTTAAAAGGACTTGAACCTGATTCTCTCACACCCAACGTGAGTTTCCCACTGCTCTAAAGAGTCAGTCAATCTCTCCTGTTGGAGAGATTCCATTTTGTGGAAATAATTCAATATTTATTGGGCCAGAAGGAAAGACTGACTATATAGACTGATGGTTAGGGCACTCATGTGAGATGTCAGAGACCCAGATTCAAGTCCCTGTGTTTCCTACACCCCAGCTGATTGTGCTAACCACCAGGTTCTACATCAATCCCTCTTCCTTGGTGAATATTTAATTATTCAAAGTGGCACAACTCCAACAGAAGAGACTCAGAGCAGCCCAGCTCAGAATAGCTAACAGCTGGGTGGTGAGAGTACTCACCTGAGATGTGGGAAGATGTGTACAAGTCCCTGGTCTAAATGAGGCAGAGCAGGGACTTGCAGCTGGCTCTCGCTCATGAGTGCCATAATCACTGGACTATTGCCTGTTCTGGGGTCTCTTCATCCCTCTATCCTGGACCAGAGATTCCATCCTGGACCTGAGGAACCTTTCCTAATGAAAGTTTCATTAAAACTGATAAACTGAAACTTTTTGCAGAAATGTATTAAAATAAATCCAGACCAGCTCTAGCCCTAAGGCACTTGCCAAGGCCATACAATGCGTCAATAAAAGATCTTGGACTAGAATTCAGGTGTTCTGCCTCCAGGGTCCCTTCTCAAACTAGTAGGCAATCCTCCCTCATTTAATTCTTATGGATGTCAGTACTAGTCTTATGAGAAGAGAACAAATTAAGAAGTGCGCCCACATTCTCAATGCAATGTAACTGACAACAGGGAAGGGCTTGATGACAGAAATGCTAAAACAAAAACTGGAGTAATATTTAAGTGAATTGTTAAGCATAGCTCATTATACTAATCCAACACACATACTGTAGGCATGACTGATGTTAACTACCAGGAAACCAGAAATCTCCCTTCCTTCTCTTCCAGAAGCCAAAGTATCTCCATGCCAAGGTTTAAGAAGCTAGCAGAATTGTGGAAGTACACTCATTCTAACCACAAGCAAATATTTGAGTGGCCCATGAGTACACTGTATTTTCATTTTGCAGTAAAAATATATCTAATCCCTCATCCCTCATAATCACAAATAGTTAAACTGAGAAAAATGCTTAGCCTGCAAATTATTTGTTGGAAAGCACTAGTCCAAATTTCTTCTACCTTTCACACAACAACTTCATCAGAAATCATGGAGTGCACTTAACATATTTTAGTATAAATTTATTGATGGCAGCTTTGTTCATTCACAAAGAGCCTATTAAGACTTAAGACCCAGGCTCAACAAGAACACAATTTCTTCAACATAATATTTTAAGCGCTCTTTTTTGGAAAGAGATGATTAATATTGTTTGACTGACAGCCAAATCCTAAATCATCAGTATCCAGTGGATACTCTTTTAAAAGTGCACAGGTAATTCCAGTTAAATTAATTAATGAGAGTTACACAGATACATTAAAGAGACCCCTTACAGTGAACAAACACTTTGAAAACCCTTATAATTTAAGGTTTGTCTCCTGAACTGGTTTGATCAAACTTTGTTGATAGTGTAAACAATTTTTCTAAGGCACACAGGACCATATTTGAAAAGGTTTTCAGATGCCTAAAGAAGCAGATAGGCACCTAGTGGGATTTTTTAAAGCACCTCGTTGCCTAACTTCCATTGATTTCAATAAGAGTTAGGTACCTAGGTGCTGTCAAAAGTCCCACCAGGTGTCTGTCTACATCTTTAGATGCCTAAAATACCTTTGAAAATCTGGCCTCAAGTTCATAAGTTCTAAACATTGCAAGAACCCTTACGTATCAAAAGGCAAAATCTCAGAAAAAACTGGTGTAACTGGAAGGGAGAGAAAAAATAGAAATATGACAACAGTTCACAATGTCTTTTAGATGTCCAAGATAAGCATCATCATTCAATAAATTCAGTGAATTGGATAATGCAATTCCTTGTTTGGAAGCATCAGCAAAGTTTCTGGTTACGCTGAATGCTGTGACATCTGCATAAATGAACAGCTGCAGAAAAAGAAGAATAGACATACACACACAGGTCAAACTTACAGTTTATTCTAGTTTTAAAGATACTAATGGTTCCAACAAAACTCCCCATTTTAAATATAGGAATCACTATCAAACCAGTAAAATCTTTCAAAATGCAATGAACTTTTTAAGTGTGACCCACTGCACATACACAAAATAGGATTTTTGGGATGTCCTAATGACTCAAGTGGTAGAGATATAAATGTCCATAGGGGGAACCCAAAACTCACTTCCTGGGCAGGTCAGTGCTGGGAGTGTCAGAAAGAATGCTCTCCATCTTGGGCGTACATTCGTACTGAGCAACATTTCCCTTTTTTTTCATTCCAGGCTGACACTACAGGCTCAGAATACACTGTGTTGCAGGGTAAATGCTGTGTATTCTGTCCAGGGAAGGGAAATTGAAAACTTATACACAGAAATGCTGGCCTAGCACACAGGAATAGGTTGAAGTAACCCGGAATAGCCTTATTTTCCTCTGAATACAGGACATACTGCCTTATGCAAGCTGAAAGCATGTTCTCCCCATCCCAGCTCTGCACGGCACATTTTAAAAAAAAAATCAGAGTTAACATATACTTGAAAGCATGTGCACCTCTTCCCACTGCAGAAATAATACGCAAATGTAAAAACAAATCATGGCTTTCTGGTCTAAGAAACTGTAGACCTTTAACTGATTAAAGAATACATTTTAGGAGCAACCAGAAGTCTCCTGTTTCTCCATTGAAAAAAATTCTGGTCTGATTCTGATCCTACACATATACAAGTGTAAATCAGGAATAACTTCACTGAAGTCAGTGGAATTGTATCAATTACAAACAATTTAAATGAGATCAGACTCAGGCCCCTTATATACTGCTAAACTAACTGCAGTGCTCCCTATTAACTAATTAAGTTATTTATGCAACTCTCAGTAGGTCTACTAGAGGTCAAACTTCACAAATAGAGTGCAGAAGCCATTATGGGAGTTGGGAAGAAGCATGGAGGCAAATTTAAGAAAAAAGCATCAGACCAAGGAATGAAGGCATGGACCAGGACTTAATGGCAGAGTTGAGCAAAAATCAGAATTTCCACCCTGTGAGAATTCCAATATTTGGACATTTGTTTACATACCAGATCAGACAGAAAAGTAAAGCTGTTCAGGAATTTTTCAACGAAACTTTTCGCCCCCATTAAAAAATGCCGATTAATCAAAACCAAAAGTTTTCAGGGAAATATCTCAGTTTTAACAAAAAACTTTCCAGATGAAATTTCTAGTTAAAACCACAGACAAACAGAGAGAAAGAGAGACACCCACTTCAGAATAGCCAATAGCTCAATGGGTAGACAAGACATTCAGCTGGGAAGTGGGAGACCTATGTTCAAGTCCTTGTTCTGAATCTCTCTTGTTGGAGCTGTTTCACTCTGTATAAATCATTAAATATTCATTGAGCCAAAGAGAGAGAAAGACTGGTTAGGACACTCATCTGGGATGTATGGGAACCAAGGTAGTCCTTGCTGTCAATCAGGAAAAGCAGGAATTGGAACCTGGGT
This sequence comes from Natator depressus, assembly GCF_965152275.1. Lineage (NCBI taxonomy): Eukaryota > Metazoa > Chordata > Testudines > Cheloniidae > Natator > Natator depressus. The sequence continues at coordinate 122,902,610 of NC_134236.1, forward strand.
CTCCCAAAACACATAGGATGCCCCAACCACTGGACTATTGGTTATTCTGGGTGAATCTCGCTCTCCAAAACAAACCTCAAAATTGCGAAACAGATTTCCTGTTTTCCATTATTGTTGCCCTACTGAGAAGTCAAAACATTTACATTGTTTGAAGAACAAGAAGTTCCAAAAACATTTCAATTCAGAAATGTCAAAACATTTTATTGACATTTAGACCAAAACAAAAAGTTTCTAACATTTCCAAATCAAAATGTTTCCTTTTGAGTCAGGTTGACACTAAAATTCATCTGCATAAATTACCATGGGGCCTCATACCATCATTCTTCTCTATGGCTGGGCTCCCTGGCAGGATGACTTCTCCCATGATGCACTCTATTCATGTGAGTCCCATGTTGACACATGTGACTCAGTCAGAGGGGAGGCAAGCGGTGTAGCCGAGCCAAGGAGCCCAGGTAACAGACGAGAAGAGGGGCACAAAGCACCTGAACTACAACTCTCATACGGCACTGCAGCCGCTCTAAGCAGATGCAATTTAATGTCAACCTGACAAGAAAAGAAATGTTTCATTTTACTTCAACAACAACAACCCAAAATATTTGGATTTAGGTCAAACTGACCCAAAATTAAATATTTAATTTCAATTTTTCCAAAGGAAAAATAAAATTTCTGCAAAATCAAACTTTGCTCTCACAGAATTTTACTTTTACAGAAACTGCATCTTCCACTGAAAAATCATTAACTCTACGTAATGGCTTTCAGTTGATTTGTAACGGACTAACAGAAAGGTCCTACCACCATCCACAGTAGGCCACTGACAGAAATAAGTTACCAAATAACAACTGTCCAGTGATCTCTGTGAAATAAGCTTGTCGCTAATTGAGCACCCTGTTGAGAAGGAGTAAAGTACAATACTGTGACATTTACTTGTCATTCTCGAGGAGTCCAAAGTGTTTTACAAACTGTATATTAACCAATCACCAAACTGGAAGCAGCAACACAATGCAACTGCTTAGTGCAGACTTAAAGTATACCTATCTAGTTGAAGTTACAGAGAGGAATTGTAGGCAGACAGAATATTAGAACCTGAACTGGCATTTGAAAAAGATTCCAAATCCTCCAGCTCTTTCTACTCAGGGAAATCGTGCCAAGGCCTCTTTAATGATGTAATGCCATTAGCTCCATAATGGGCACTGTTTCAGTTCTGATTCAGAGACAAAATCTACATCACTCCCTACAGAAGCTGGGTTCTCCTATTTGTGAATAAACTACTAGGATATAGTCTTGGTATACAGAGGTATTATTCTAGGCTCTAAAAAACTAATCCGTGACAAGAATGAACAAAGTTTATCTATTACTGCATCACTGAACTGAAGACTCAAAATTACTGCTAACATTAACAAAGAATAGCCAGTTCCTCTTAATTTCTTTGTTCACAAAAGAATACAATTCTTCTTTCCTGTACAACAAATGAAAGGCAGATTGGTCCTAGGCCATTTAGGGTTTATAGGTCAAAATCAACCTCTTAAACACCAAAGACCAATGGGCTGCCAGTGCAGATGCTGGAGCACTGTTGTCATGGGCTCCTAGTGAGATGCCTTGCTCAAGCTGCTGTGTTTTATACCAGCTTCAGTTTCCAAATGATTGTACGGTGTAACACCATGTAAATTGCATTGCAATACTCTAACAGTATAAGTTGTCCCTGCATAACCACTTACATTGAGGGATCACTTCCCTCCTCTGGGAGGAATGTACCTTTCTGATCAGAAACATGCTTGGTTATAGCTACAGCTGGGTGAAGATTGCCAAAAAAAATTCCATAACAATTAGCTCAAATTTTAAAGTAATTTTTTTAGTCTATGCTTGTACTAATTTCATGTTCACTTTAAATGAAAATTTGAGCAATTAAGTTTTACTCAAATGAAAGCTCATGGAAAGTAAATCTGAAGTTGAAACATGCAAATATTCACACCTTATGTGTTATATATCATAGATGGAACACTGACTGAAACCTAGTGATTGAACAGTATTCTCATCCCCGCTTTGTCCTGAGCTCTGGCACATATGCAATAAAAAAAAGTAATACAGAAATAGCTAATCTAATGATATAGTCATATTGACATTTCCTTAAAAAGCCTCTTTTCCTGATAAAGTAATTTCCTTAGACATATATAGCCTAATGTACACCCACTGAAGTCAATGCCAAAGCTGTCATTGACTTCACTGGTGCAGGATCAGGCTCATCCAGTATGTTGCCCAAAATTTAAACTGACGCTACACTGGTCATTAATATACTTCCATGCCAATGAGGGTCCTTAATCAGTCATTTCCATATTCTGTAGTCTCACCCATTCTGTGTTTGTGTATTGAGTCCCACCTTGAAAAACAAAAATACAGTTCTGGAGCACTAAAATTCCACTTGTCCTCCAGGAATGTTGTGTCTTTTTTTAAAAAAAACAAGAGCTCAGTGTAATGCAATGGAATTCATGCAGATGGGCAGAAAATCCCTGCCAGAACAGGGGATATATTATAACTCCAAGACTGTAATGTAATTCCAAACCAAAGTGACTTCGGCTATGTCCACACTGTGCACAGTGTGGATTACAAGGTGTGAATTCCAGACTGCACCAAAGTGTTGCGCTCTAACTGCCTCACCTAGATGCTGCTGGCGTGAACAAAAAGGCACCAAATTGTGTTAACCTAGTTCTGTGTGAAAGAGGACTATGTTAATATGAACTAGGGTACCTTTTTAATTTGTGCCAGCTGTGTCCACATGGGCCAGTTAGAGAACAACAGTTTTGTGTCCTCTGCAATTCACACATCGCTAGTCAAGCCCTAAGATTCCAGGGCTAAACCAATTACACTTAGTCCACATTCCCCACGAAATTGAACAATTTTCTCGTATGACACCTACATACTCATTATGACTAGTTTCATTATGTCCGAGTTGAAGACCTAGACAATGATTAGCATGCTAATAGGTAGTGATGCTTCAATAAGATGGGATTTTTCTTAACTTCCCAGAGAAATCAAGTTTATCTTCTCCCTGCTGCAAGCCATGATGCTTAAAAATTTTCAAATAATAAATATTCTAGTAACATTTAATGTAAATAAAAATCATTGTGACCAGAGTGATAAGTTTTGTTTCTTTTGGCATGTCATAATATGGTATCTCAGTATTACAGTTTCATAACTGTAACACTCTGGTAATGTGTGCCTGGAGTGACTCTTTAGAAAGTAAAAGGTTGTGTGATTAAACAATCCTGGGAGAGGAATCTTGGAAGTAGCCATTTCTACAAGGAAAACTTGAGATGGATTTTGTGTCATTTCTTTTTCAGTTCCTATTTTCAATGAAACCAAACCTCAAGGAGAAAGGGGTAAAGCCTGCTATATCCTACGTGCACTGTGTTTGGAGCACGGTGGGGAAGCCACCTGCTCATAATAATACAGGCATGACAAACACCTCAGTCTCCTTAATTCCTTAATATTTGAATTCACAAGTTTGTTTCATTTACCCATTCCATCACTGTGCATTCACATGTTACTAGAAAGGATTATGAAAACTCATGGCGATCGGGGGAGGTCCCGGACGACAGGAAAAAGGCTAATGTAGTGCCCATCTTTAAAAAAGGGAAGGAGGAGGATCCAGGGAACTACAGTCCAGTCAGCCTGACCTCAGTCCCTGGAAAAATCATGGAGCAGGTCCTCAAGGAATCAATTCTGAAGCACTTAGAGGAGAGGAAAGTGATCAGAACAGTCAGCATAGATTCACCAAGGGCAAGTCATGCCTGACTAATCTAATTGCCTTCTATGATGAGATAACTGGCTCTGTGGATGAGGGGAAAGCAGTGGACGTGTTGTTCCTTGACTTTAGCAAAGCTTTTGACATGGTGTCCCACAGTATTCTTGCCAACAAGTTAAAGAAGTATGGGCTGGATGAATGGACTATAAGGTGGATAGAAAGCTGGCTAGATCGTCGGGCTCAATGGGTAGTGATCAATGGCTCCATGTCTAGTTGGCAGCCGGTATCAAGTGGAGTGCCCCAAGGGTCGGTCCTGGGGCCGGTTTTGTTCAATATCTTCATTAATGATCTGGAGGATGGTGTGGATTGCACCCTCAGCAAGCTGCAGATGACACTAAACTGGGAAGAGAGGTAGATACGCTGGAGAGTAGGGATAGGATACAGAGGGACCTAGACAAAATAGAGGATTGGGCCAAAAGAAATCTGATGAGGTTCAACAAGGACAAGTGCAGAGTCCTGCACTTAGGATGGAAGAATCCCATGCACCACTATAGACTAGGGACCAAATGGCTAGGCAGCAGTTCTGCAGAAAAGGACCTAGGGGTTACAGTGGATGAGAAACTGGATGAGTCAACAGTGTGCCCTTGTTGCCAAGAAGGCCAATGGCATTTTGGGATGTATAAGTAGGGGCATTGCCAGCAGATCGAGGGATGTGATCATTCCCCTCTATTCGACATTGGTGAGAACTCATCTGGAGTACTGTATCCAGTTTTGGGCCCCACACTATAAGAAGGATGTGGAAAACGTCCAGCGGAGGCAACAAAAATGATTAGGGGACTGGAATACATGACTTATGAGGAGAGGCTGAGGGAATTGGGATTGTTTAGTCTGCGGAAGAGAAGAATGAGGGGGGATTTGATAGCTGCTTTCAACTACCTGAAAGGGGGTTCCAAAGAGGATGGATCTAGACTGTTCTCAGTGGTAGCAGATGACAGAACGAGAACAAATGATCTCAAGTTGCAGTGTGGGAGGTTTAGGTTGGATATTAGGAAAAACTTTTTCACTAGGAGGGTTGTGAAGCACTGGAATGCGTTACCTAGGGAGGTGGTGAAATCTCCTTCCTTAGAGGTTTTTAAGGTCAGGCTTGAGAAAGCCCTGGCTGGGATGATTTAGTTGGGGGTTGGTCCTGCTTTGAGCAGGGGGGTTGGACTAGATGACCACCTGAGGTCCCTTCCAACCATGACATTCTATGATTCTATGCTTGATCACCCAGTCTGACCTTTTTCAAAACACAGGATGAAGATGTAAAATTAGGCCTCACCTCAAACTACTGAATCTTGAGAACATAATGTGTAACTTTTCTGCCACAAGTGCTTTCTTGAGATACAGAGCCTAATTCAGCTCTGTGTTACTCAAGAATGGTTGTTAATACCAGCAGAAATACAAATGTCAAAGTACTCATCTTAATCTCCAAGGCAGATTTAGGTTAGATATTGGGAAAAGTTTTGGAGCAGCCACGCGCTGTAGTGCTTCAGTGAAGACACTATTATGCCAACAGGAAAGCATCTCCAGTCAACATAGTGCTGTCTGCACCGGGGCTTAGGTCAGTATAACTGCATTACTCAGCAGTGTGGGTTTTTCACACACCTGAGTGACGCACTTATACCCATGTAAGTTTTAGTGTAGGCCTGGCCTAAATGGAAGGATAGTTAAATACTTGAACAGTATTTAGAAGGGAGATTGTGGAATGTTCATCGTTAGAGGTTTTTAAGCGCAGATTAAAATCTAGACCAGTGGTTCTCAAAGCTGGTCCGCTGCTTGTTCAGGGAAAGCCCCTGGTGGGCCAGACCAGTTTGTTTACCCGCTGCGTCCACAGGTTCGGCCGATCGCGGCTCCCAATGGGGGCTGCGGGAAACGGCGTGGGCCAAGGGACGTGCTGGCCGTCCTTCCTTCCTCTGACCATAGGTACTGTAGAAGGAATACAACTTACAGTTTGAAGTGTTTTTAAGCAGATGCTTGTTTGAACTCTTTGCTATAAATTCTGCTCACAGTTACCGGGGTAAATTCTGAGTAACATCACTGACTTTAGTGGAGTAAACTAGGATTTACAATGATGTAAATGAAAGCAGAATGTAACCCTTTCAATCTAACAAGTTACTATGGGACTATAAAATGTGTTACTCAAAGAAACAGCCGTTACAGTGTAAGAGAAAAGATACATCTTTGCCTGTCTTTCTACTGAAACAAACAAACAAAAAGCGGGAGTGGGAGGGGTGGAGCAAAGCTTGAAGATTTGCCACATTTCAAAGATAACTTTGTCCCTCTTGAGTTTTTCAGTGTTCTACCTGCTTTTGTCTTCCCTATGGCAGTAATTTTTAAAAGTTTGCACACTGCATCTTTCTCTGGTATCTAGCTCGTACCCAAATAATAATAAGTCTCCCTTAGGGAATGAACTCTTAAGATATGATTTAGATTCTAAGTCCACAACCCTGCAAAATAGCCAGAGGCCACTTTTGCCACACTATATTACATGGTATGACCTGGCTGCTAAAAATATTGCATCATAAACTATATCTGCTACAAAATAGGTAGCCAGTTGAAGAAAGGAAGTACATATTTTTAGCACTCTAGAGTTACAACGCAGTTGTATGAGTTGAGTATACTGTCTAAATATATAGATATTGGCTATATTTATACTCTCTAAACCTTGAGTATATTTTAAATACTCTCTACATAGGCATTTATCATCACCCACAATAATATTAAAAGTATCAGAATTTTATAAAATCAATTTCCATTTTTTAAAGTCCTGTAACAGAGTCAAATCATGCAGTCCTTATTGAGTAAATTGAGTTCAATGGGAATTTTGTCTGAGTAAGGACAGAGAAGGGACTACGGAATTTGTCTGACAGAAAAAATTTACTTGATATTTTTCATCAACTATCTTTACAAATATAAAATATAAAATAAATTAAGAACCTTGATTCACCCTGCAGTGCCTATGTACTGTAGAAGGACTCAGATCAATGAGTGATGTTTTGTACCATATGCTTTGTAGTACCTGGGCTGAGCAGGACATACTGAAAATTACAGCAACTATTCAAAATTGCAGAAGGGATTTTTCTCAAACTAATATTATTTAAATCAACTTTGAGCAGAGACAAAGAATATTGAATGCATGTGCATTATCTACGTGAAAACACACAGTAATGAAACCCATGTGATCATTTGCAAAGCTATGTGATTAATTTTTCATGTACTTTTTTAAAATTCTACCAGCTCTCTAATCACAAAGTGTGACCCACATACCCACACATAGCCGCATTACTTTTTTATTCAAATTACATGATTCTGAAATGGTAAAGGGCATATGTTTAGGCCTAAACAGCAGCCTAAGTTTTACGCAACATGCTGTACCAATCAAAATGTCTAATCAGAATTAAATAAATTGATAATTTGGTCAAAGGTTTTAGAGTGTGAAAAATTTGTATAAAGTAAGTATCTCTGAAATTAAATAATTTCAACAAGAATCAGAATTCTGAAATAACACTGTTACTTAAAACTGGAAATACTGACTAACATTAAATACCAATGTATGTAACAGTATTCTTGAAATACACCATCCTCAAGGAATTCATCACAATTGATGCTTCATCAACAAAGTGCAATTATAAATTCTACATCAAACAGGGCAGCAGCTATTTTGCCCATCACAGAACAATTAAGAGGTCATGTTTCTTTATTAACTTGTCTGATAATCATCGCTTTTCTTTTCCTTTTTTTTTTAAACTGACTCAGCACACCTGTCATTATTTAGATAATTAATATAATTTATTTAGTAGGAGTTTTTCCTCTCCTTGAAAGATGCCAAAACATACCATTGTTTGGTTTAATAATATATCCACAGTAATTTTTTTTGCATTAATATCATGGAAACTGCAATAATATTTGTTTACACTAGTTATACCAATTCAACATAACAGTTTCATTGCCATGATCAACATCCTTTAGAAGGACATTGCTTACACCAAGCAGAGAAATCAACCAGTGTATTAAAATAAAAAGGGAAAGTTACTTACCTTGTAATTCTTCTTTTATGAAGATATCATCTGAGTATGATTCTCACTATTAGGTCTCATCTTTCTAACACAAGACAGGCAAAACTCTCAGTGGAGTTTTGGCTCTTACAGGATGTGCAAGTGGCTCTAGGTCAATGGTCACCAACTGGTCGATCGTGATTGACTGGTTGATCCTGGAGCCTCAGTCAGTCGATCGCAATCTCCGGTCCCTAAAAGTCTGGCGACACAGCAGGGCTAAGGCATGCTGCCTGCCTGCCCTGGCCCCACACCACTCCCAAAAGTGGCTGTCATGTCTCTGAGGCCCCTGGGGCGGGGGAGGGGCAGGTGGCTTGGCGTGCTGCCACTGCCCCCACCCTCCAGCGCCGACTCTGCAGCTCCCATTGGCTGGAACTGCGGCCAATGGGAGCTGCCAGGTCGGTGGTTGCGGCCCCGGGGGTTTGGGGGTCAACGGGTCATTTTGGATGATGATGCAACATCCCCTCTATCTTACTCACGCTGCCCATGGCCTCAAGGGGCTTATTCAGCAGCCAAGGAACAAATGGATACAGTAGGGCCCTGGTTATGACCCCCTTAGTCTTCACAAGTCAATAAAAAATGTAAGTGCTCAGTGCCTCTGAAAATCATGGCCAACCTCGGCTTGCAAAAACTGATGCACCCAAAATCGTTGGCCAACTCTGAAAACTGTGTTTTAAATTACTTGCCCATAATCATATGGCAAGTCAAAAGAATAACTAGGACAAGAACAGAGATATTCTAGCACCTTGCACAGAACACTAGACCTATGGTTCTCAACTCTTTCTATACTGTGACCCCCAGGTTACAAAATAAAAATGGTTTGCCTCCCCTCCCCCTATTCCCATACTTCAGTGCCCCTTTCCATTTAGCCACAAAGCCCCACCACCTGGGGCTAACAGCCTGAGCCCTGCCGCCTAGGGCTGAAGCTGAAGCCCCACCTGCTGCTGCTCTGCCTGCTGAGCAGCTGCCTGCTGCTTGGGGAGCAGTACTTAAAGGGCACCAAAGAAAGTTCACTCAGGGAGCTATTTTCCCTAAGGCCAGCCCTGTGTAACAATACCTGTTGCACAGAAGTCTCTATCCCCAAGAACCATGCATTAGATGACAGTTATCCTCAAATGCAACAAATCAAAATAAGGAACACTGGGCTTGATTCTTCTCTCACTTACACTGGTGTAAACCAGGAGTAACTCGTTGAAATCAATGGGGTTACTCCAGTCTGACAGAAGAATCAGGTAATGTTGCAGAGGAGTCGCTTTTGCGACCAAAAAGATCAAGACACTTCTGGCCCTTGTTATACGGGACAGCCTTGGTGTTGTGCTGCCTCCAAAGTTCATTGAATCCACAACCAAGCAATTTCTGTCAGATGTCAGAATAAAAATTCTGTATCAGACTGGGTATCACAAATCTTATCCTTTGAAGCTCTCTATGACCTTGATCTGCAGGTAGGCAGGCTATCAGCAGCCTTACTCCTTGAGCCTGGAAATCCTGACACATCCCAGAAAATAAATATGCAAAATGACCCTGCAAATGGGGAAACAAGTAAAAGAGAACAGGCAAGAACCCCAAAAGGAACTAACTATATACTAACAAACTAACTATCTAACATTAAGACACTAGCAGAAGTGGGCACACTCAATGCCCATCTCATGCTGAAGGTGGTCAAGAAGGAACTGAGAGCGGTTCATCTGTGCAGCTCTACATATCCTTCCTACAGGGTATGAGGATGTATAGAGCACATGCACGGGCTGAACAGGCACTGTTACCAAAAATCTCCAATCAAAGGCCCAGGAGAGAATGAATACCTGATGTGGAGCACCCATAGGGATGCTACCCAAAGAAGTTGGATTTTCACTGCCCATTGTTTGTTCCATACCAGAAATGCTTTGAAAAACTGAGTTGCGTTCTTTCAGCAGTGGGAGAAAAAAAAACAAAACAAAACAGTTGGCTCCCTGTTTGAAGGGGATTATTTTTTAACAGAGCAAACATGATACAGCAAGTGCTTATTTTTACCCTTACTGTGATTTTCAAGTGATACAAGCAAGCTAAATGTTCACTAATCGATATAGTAAACAATACCATATAACATAATCAGGAGCCCAGAGTCTGCAGCCTCTATTTCCCCCTGTTAGTCTATCATGAGAGACAGATTTCACTTCTCCTATCTCTTTGTTGAGTAGGTGGTTCTATTACATATCATTTTCTAAAAATTATTTTCATTATATGAGAACCTGTTAAACTACAGTGGTGCTTTAAACCTAGGTGAAAACAGGTAGTGTTCTTGAAATAGCGTTACTTTGTTCAACATGTCTTATCAGAATAGGCTAGAGCCCCTTAAGTAGATTTTTATGCTGAGACAGTACATAAATTAACATGATAAATTGCTGGGAATCCTGTTCATAGCAAGGTAAATTTTTATTTCTTTGCATGAACAAGTTTTACGGTCTTAGTTGTGGCTTTTACATAATACAGACTTACAATTTGTGACAAAATAGGCCTATTCAAGCAGGTGTATACTTAGCCAACTCTCAATCATTGTCACCACGAGGGAGTGGTTGATTGGTACATTCAAAGTACTACTGTCTGAAGAAATAAATCTCAGTATTATAAAAGTAATGTAAGGAAAAATCACATAAGAAGGCTATATTTTTGTTAATTTAGCCTTTAAGACCAGTCTGATCTTCAGTATATTGGCCATTTTTCTCTTTAATTTTCAAATTGCTAGTGGAATCCTTGAATGCTGACATGAACGAGATGGCCCATCACACTGTCTGGAGTGGCTCATGACCAAGAATGCCAACCTCAGGACAGATTGTCAAAAGCAGGGAAGAGACCCCAAACTGGTGGTATGTTCTATAATTAGATTTCAGCAACCCAGTAACAAATGTGAACTCCTGGAACACTGTAACACTTACCATGGAGTCATAGATAGACTAGAGTGCCCAAGAGGACTATCTTGCCACCCAGGCAAGCTAGACTTAGTGATAAATGGTCACTTACACCAAAAATCACAAAATATTCAGGTTGCTCCCAGTCCCAAGAGACCAGTCACTTACCCCAGATCAATTTGTACCTTAGATCTCATACTAAAGACAATGCTGGTAGTCAATCTTATAGTAAACAAATTAAAGCTTTTTTAACTAGGAAAAAGAAATGAGAGAATTATTTACAGGTTAAAACAGGAAACATATATACACAAATGAGTTCAATCTATGATTCCAAAAGGTGATAAGAGATGTAGTAATATGTCAGCACTGAATGTCTTTTTAGGGCTAACCCAGTTTGATTCTGAAGATCTCTGCTTTTTTATTTCTTAGATCCAGCCCTTGTAAGTGTCCTAACAGCAAAGACATGAAAATCTTCATGTTAGCTACCTTTATTTCCCTCTTCCAGAATTCCAGTCGATGGACATGCTTTCTCGCATGGAGCACCTTCATAGGTGTAAAAGGGACATTAAACCAGCCTTTGTGTTGTGATGTTCCACAAGGGCCCATTTAGCCTTGATAGTTCTTCCGAATGGTTGGATGAACTACTTTTCCTGCCTAGGTTCACAAGTTCAGAGCAGCATTTTTACAATTATAAAGCAAAACTTCCATAATACTTGATAACACGAGATACAGACATTACAAGTAAGTATAATGCATGCAGCAACTTACAAGCATTTTATAGAGTCTAAACACTAAACACATTCTTATAAGTTCAATAAACATCTTTAACAATATTAACATACAGGTGAGCTGTTCTGGTTTCCAGTGATGCTTTTGTCAGTGCTCAGCTGATGCCTGCACTCTTGGCAAGAGCTGGCACCTGGTTTACCAGCATCACAGCCCCCTCTTGTTAAAGATGGAAACTTAAACCTAGTGCCAAAAAGACAATTTCGAGCTGCTTCCCTCTACCACACAAAGGCCAAAAAACAGTTCAACATCTTCCTGAATGGACATAGCCCAGGCCACAACCCAAAACCTGTGTATCTAGGTGTAACAGTGGACCATAACTTGATTTTCAAGGAGCACCTTACCAAGACCTTGCTGAAAATAAAGACGAAACAACCTGATCAGTAAATTAGCTGGTTCTACCTGGGGAGCCAACATGCAGACACTGAACATACTGGGCTTGCCTTGAGCAATTCTGTAGCACAGTATAGCTCCCCGGTGTGATTCAGCTCTTTTCACACAAAACTCATAGAGACTCAGTTAAATAAAAATATGCATATAACATGTACCAGGAGACCAACCAACCTGACCTGGCCGCCGGTTCTGTCCAACATCACCCCTCCTGACACCAGGTGACATGTCACCTTGCAGAATCTGCCTCTCAAGGTGCAAGATATGTCATAGCTAACCCTGTTAAAGATATTTTTAAGTCACCGAACCACAATCTTAGCTCAAGACATCCCATTTGGACAATTTCCCTAAGGAACCTCAATATCACCTTCAGGTGGTGTACTAGGTGGCAAGAACAAGCTTTGAACATAGCCAATGCTTATCTCGTGACAAATGCAACTATCTAGTCCCTAGTTTTCACCTTCCATGCCATATCTGGGTAAAGCTCCCTTGCTTCAGATGTGGAATGATCAGATGGGCTGTTAATGACTGTAAGTGGGGCCTTTGTGACTTCACCCCTTGCCGCTGGGGCCACCTAAAAGATGTATGCCACATACTTGCAGGCTGCACTCACCAGCAAGGGATGCCTGGTTCTCTCACGGATTTACATAATACCCGTCCATAGCTATTGAATGGTTAAGATGCATAGCACATTTTACTTGACTGTTTATATAGATGCAATCACAATTTTATACACATGTGCGAGCATACACACACACATTTTACATTTAAGAAAAGTTTTTCTATTCCTTTCCTGGTTCTGAAAGGAAGTATCCCACTATTTATAGACCCACAGTACAAAACTGTTGTAAGCAACCTTTTTTTCCATGTTCTTTTAATAAGGCATATACATCCTACCACAGAGAAACCCAACCTCAATAAGTTGCTACACCAAAACATTTTCAGGAATAAGACTGATCATGGGTTGGTGATTCCTAAACCTGACTCATCAAAAGTATAACCTTAACCTTTGGGCTGACAAATAAATTATGTTCTTAGAAGGGACTACAGACCTCTTCTTTGGAGGCCCTAAACAAATCATTCCACTAGATATCCCAGTATCTCAGGAAATAATTTATTTTTCTTGGATAAAGAGAACGGTCACACAAGAAAGCCACCTGCATAGACTGGAGTTCTTGTTTATAGAGCTGGCCATTAAGAAATAACATGTGCCATATCTGGACAGTAGTTAGGGTTGCCAATTTTGGTTGGACATATTCCTGGAGGTTGTATCACATCACATAATAGTTGATTAAAGATTAATCTTTAATTCCTGGAGACTCCAGGACAATCCTGGAGAGTTGGCAACCCTAACAGTACTCCAAACTCATGGTATCAATGCCATGTTCAGTTCAGCTCCTCTGTCAGCTGTCCACAGAATTTATTCTCTGAAGACTGCTGTTGTAAAATTTAGTTATACTCTTCAACTGCTAATATTTTCACACATATACTTCCAATTAGGAACATATCTAATGAAATGCAACATCTCGCTGCTTCCTGAGTCCTCTGCAATTTTTATCCATACTTTTTGAAATATGTTTTCTAATGCCAAGCAAGAAACCACCAAAGCAAGTATGTACATGAAAAAATAAACTTCAGGACATCCACTGAGGCCTCAGAATCATGCCTGAGGCATAATCAATCCTTATGTTAACAGTATTGTCTCTGTCAGAATGATCAAGCTTTTAGATAGTAACAGAAGGACAGCATCAACTAACTATTTTTCCTTAGGCAATCTGCATAAATGCACAGCCAACTTGTTCAGGCCTCACTCATTGTCGAAGGACTAATATCATGGGGTACGTTGCAATGGCACAATGGAAGCAGGTAGAATGGAAAAAAGCAGGTCTCTCTCTTTAAAAAGAGAGCCAAATAGGAAGCGCATAGATTAATGCCTTTTACCTTCCAAGTGAAAGCTAGCAGTAATCACTAAGAAAACATTAAACAAACATGTTCAGTGGGCTTTTCGGGGACTTAACTGAACAGCAACCCATGAGATATAGCTTAGGGGAGAACATATATTTGCATTGCACTCATATATATATATATAGAGAGAGAGAGAGAGAGAGCGTGCGCTACTTTATACACACAGACACACACACACAATTGATTCACACCAAACAATCTAAATTTAGTTGAATAAATTACAATTTCATTAAAGTAGTCTCTGGTGGTGTCAGCAACTCTATTACATAAATCTATATTTTATGGGGTGTAGTTCACCTGTAAACATTTCCTAAAGCCAGAGATTTAACATACACAAAGTCAGCAAAGAAATAATTTATCTATAGTGAATGTGGTAGGGGAAAGTAGAAGTTTGTGTGTTTAAATACTTTTTCTGAACGTGTATTAAAAATAGTATGTGTGGTATTCAAAGTGAAATAATACAGGCCTTTAATGTATTAGTGGCCTTCAGTTATTCTGAAGAAAAATTATGAAAAATACTATTTAACATTTTAAACAAAAATGTACATGGACTTTTAGCAGGGCACCTAGATTAACAGTATCACCAGCAGTCTCTTGGGTCATAATCTATAAACAAAGAAAAAATGACAGAGAGCACCACACAGCTTTTAAGATCCATTAGAAGACAAACTGCCTTTTTAATTAATACAACACACAAACAGATCATGAAAATATTATGCATACCATTACAAGAGAGATTATGTAAATAACATGCATCTGCAAAATTAGTAAATGTGCCAAGATTTCCATTTATTCAGTACAGAAGTCTAATCTAAGTCTATCCAGTAAATCATGCAGGCTTTTGAAATAATCATTCATATCACAATATACATTTAACCAATATCCAAATTCTTATGTTTTATCATATAAATAATGCATAACCTTTAAAAGAATAATATGTATGACTGAACATCTGACCAGAGACAGAATACATATTTTAAAAAGACTAGTGTACATGTAGGATGTTGTTGATCTTGTTTCTGTAGGGTTGCTCTCTCAGGTACAGAGTGCATACTTCGTAAGTTTAGACTGCCTGTGTGTATATATTATAGCAGGGTGGTAGCTCCACTAGAATTAAGGCTGAGATGAGATCACAGCTTAACAATTGATTTCTCTAAATGCTCTAAAATCTGCATGCGTGTTCAGACTAGCTTGAAAATTGCTGTGCCTGAATAGAATCCAATATAGCCTTAGTGGTAAAAATTTGTAGTCATTTAATTGATAGGTTCTGAGATACAGCACCTCCCCACAAAAGTAACATTTTATGGTTCTGATAATGTTTTTGCACACCCTAGGGTGCAAAGCATATTACTGATCTGCCCCCAAATGGTATCACCTCATTGTTTGAACTCAGCTAGTATCCAGTAGATAGGACACAAGACTACTCCATTTCCAGTTCTGCCCCTAACTTGTTCTTTTACCTTGTGCAAATCACTTATCCTTCACTGAGCCTCAATTACCACATCTATAAAATTGATATACTTACTCAACTATCTAAAGCAGTTCAAGATCTAGATATGAAAAGGTGCTAAGTATTTTACTATTATAAGTGTATTGAACTATCTCCTAACTATTCCTCCTAACCATTAAAGTCCCGCTGCAGCTTCAATTCAGATTTGTATGCTTTTTAAAATTTGGACCGTATTCAGGTATCTAGGTTACTTATATGGTCTTCAATGCCATACTATGCAAGCAGCTCCCAATCATGAATGGGTTTTACCCTCACAACACTCTTGTGAAGTATGGAAGTATTAATGCAACTATTCATGTACTTAAAGTTAAACATGTTCTCAAGTGCCTCACTTTTGATAGGAAGGATGGTCTAGTGGACAAGACACTGAACTGGGACTCAGGAAAGCTCAGTTCAGTTTTTGGCTCAGGCAGACTTCCAGCGTGACCTTTAGCTAGGATAGATAAAGTGACTTGCCGAAGGTCACCATGTCAAAAAGAGCTGAGGGATAAAGGAGGAAGAGGATGGTGTAGAGACCCTGTGAGATGGCCAATACAAGGTCATTAGAGACTTTAGTATTAGCAGTATCAGTGCATGGAAGAGGGCAAAATTCAAACTGAAGAGGGTTTAGTTCAGGGGTCTCAAACACATAGCCCATGGAGTTACTTCCTTTGGCCCGCCATAGGCGCCAACTCCACCAGCAGCTAAGCTCCCCACTCCTCTCCTTCCCTCCCCGAGCACACCGCATCCCCGCTCCTCTGCCTACCTCCCAGTGCTTCCTGACACCAAACAGCTGTTTGGCAGCGCTTAGGACTTTCCAGGAGGGAGGGGGGAGGAGCAGGGACATGGCACACTCAGGGGAGGAGGCGGAGAAGAGGCGGGGCTGGGGCGGGGATTTGGGGAAGGGGTTGGAATGGAGGCGGGGCCTCATGGACTAGACGAGCAGTCTGAGATATGAAGTTCAGCATGTATGATTCTTTGCTGTGAGTAGCTGGGAAGAATGTTTGTTAAAAGTGGCAACGTATTTTGTATGAATGTTACTTTAAAAAGTTCCTGCCATTACAGCTATATTGATAGTCTGTTAGTGGAGATCATCATCAGTGTTACTGACCACATAAGGAATAGTTACAAGTGTTTATATTTTATTAAAACCCCTCTTTGCATTACAGTTTTTAAAAAGTTAATACATTGACTTTTAATAGCATATTATATTACTCTTCATTTTTGACTATACTTTTGTATTGTTGTATGAAAAGGTTTCAGTGATGTGGCCCTCGGGCCAATGTACTAGTCATCGTGTGGCCCTCATGGTGATTTGAGTTTGAGATCCCTGGTTTAGTTGGAAGACAGGAACTCAAGACTGCAGTTGCAGACAGCACGTTCAGGGAGTCTAGAGGTGAAGTGGGAAAGATATGGGGTACCAATTCACAAGGGAGAGAGAGGGAATACATAGAGCTGGTGATAGCCCTAGAAAAGGGAGAACAAAAAGGGGTGTGAGATGGAAGGGGAGAGAAGAAAATACTATATAGAGAAATGGCGTTGAAAGAATGACAGGTGAACAGAGACTGGCCATACTGACTAGTAATCAATTATCCTAAGAAACAGCTACAGGGGAATTGCTGAATAGTGCGAAGAACAGTAAGCCTTGAAGCAATTATATGATGAATCAACTACTGTATGCAGTAAGTATGCAGAGAAACAATGCAATATGAATCCATAACACAGATAATCAGTTTTGGGACAAATGAAAATGGTGATAATTAATTACAGGACATGTCAAATATGAAAAGAGTTGATAATGTAGTGACCAAAATGGGATGCTGGGTAAGGTTAGCTCATCCTTGGCCTTGATACCCTACCGCTCCTGAAATAGATGCGCATAGGCAGAGGTCATGAGAATGTGCACAACACTCTATCCTCAGTCCCTTCCCTTCATTGTTTTTCAGATAGACTGATTTCTTGGAGCCAAATTGTACCCTCAAGTACACATGCACTTGCATTAAGCCAGTGGCCGTGGCATACTCATATCTGAGGATACAATTAGGTGTCTAGCTATACTGGATACTTCTCTCGTATCCAATAGCTGGAACTGGCCTTTTACTGATTTATTTTTTACTGTTTTACTCCATGCATTGGCATTGTTACATGTTGGCTGATAGAACAGGACACTGGGAGCTGCTGAGATTATCAACACACATTATTTTTTTTGTTAAGAGCTATCTATGTGCATGGACACAGAAGAAAAAGAAATAAAACACAAGATTAAAAAATAGCTGCTGCCATAAGATGCATACGTACAAACCAGTGATCCAGATTCTGGTGATCCAGAATGCTAAACTCAATAAAATGCAACAACCCTGTTAGGCCAACGGAGAAAATTTACACTTTTTAAAAAAAGGCACAATTAGAACTTCTGGACATGTGAAGAAGGACTCTTAATTTAAAAATAATCAGTTTGTGGTCAAAGAAGATTGTACGGTTAATCTTCTAAAAGTTAGACCATGATCCTGCAAATCTTTACTCACTCAAGTGTTCTGTTGGCTTCCATGGGGCTATTGTCAAGAGTAAAGAATATTTGTGTGAGTAAGCATGTTCTAGCCATTAGTAAGCAAAACATTTCACATAACAACGTTGGAATCGTAGACTACAAGGTGACAAAAGTCTTCCATCCTGTAAAGCCATTTTTTAGTTAAAAAAAATGCAGGTTTTGAACAATCAATAATGTTTCAGTGTGTCCTTCAGTGTAACAATTAAACAATAAGATATATGGCAGGTATTGGTTTGTGATTACACACATGCTTGGGCAGGGAGTGGGGCAGTAAAAGAAACAATGTCTTACTGGCAATATAACAAATTAGTTAGTATCCTGAAAAAATTTACAATAATGAATTTTAAATTGATTCAACATAAGAAAATATTATAAAAGGAACGTGTAAAAGAGTGCTATTTTATTTTGAATTTATTAGTAGCTTTCTCTTTCTTAGCTTCTCTTGCACTAAATGTAGGAGAAACTAAAGGGTTTGCCACAGTGCTTCATTCTCAGTCTTACACATACACACACACACACACACACACACCCCCCAGAGTGTTTAAACACCACTTACTTTTAAAAATGCAAACTAAAAGTGGGGCAATGAAGTGTCAAATGGCATGTCTGTCCTGTACCCCCAGCTGACCAAGCATGGCTCTGCTCAGTTTTCCCTTCTCTCTGGGCCCCTTAAAAACTCAACAAAGTCTGAACGGTATAAGACAAAATTTCCCATGCATTATAAGCCCAGATGAACTTGAAATAGTCTCTTCCATTCAGACTCAAAGTCTCCCTGACTTGTACTCTCTTCTCTGAGGTTCTGGGGTTGCACAGCCCCTTTTCTTGGTGCCTGTGTTTCTTAGCCCTAGCCTGTAGTCTCTATCCTTGGGTTAGGGAGTTGCATAGTCCTTCTTCTTGGGGGTCCAAGTTCCTGGGCTCTCAGCAGCTTTCCCAACTGCTGCCTTCAGGAATGCTTTCAACAGCTCTCTATGTAGTTCTTTTCCTTACATTCTTGGGCTAAGAGGTCCGCGCAGAACCATTCTTCCTCTGCTGTTGTCTTCCTGTTCTGAAGGGAGACAGAACATATACAGCTTTTTTCCCTGGAAGTTGTCCCGATTGGCTGGGAGAGAGGAGAGCTATGCCCCATTCACTCTACAAGGCTCTGGGTCCCAGACCCTTAAAAAAAAAAAGAACTTGCATTTTTCCCAAACCTATTCTCCTGGGACCATCTTCCTCTTTTCTAACACCTACCTCTGCCCTTCCCTAGGTCTTCATCTGCTCTAAAAGCCTCAGGAAATTTAAAGGGCTGCATGAAAGAGGAGGTTTTGACTGACCACTAGTCATTACTACCCTTAAGGAGACAATCAGATAGTCACCCTGTGACTGGGTCGTATTGGGGAAGTAGTACATGAAGAATGGTCTTTTGATTAAAGCAGGATGCTGGGAGTCAGGGTTGGTTGTTTTTTTTTTTTTTTTTGCATTCTGTTCCCCAGTTTTCTATGTACTCTATGATTTTGTGCAAGTTACTTATGCTGTCAGGTTCTCCATCCGTACAAGGATAATTATTGATGCCACAGTACCAAAATGATCACTGAAACTATAAATTTTTGTTACTTACTTGTCAAGATTCCTCCCCCACTCTGAACTCTAGAGTACAGATGTGGGGACCTGCATGAAAACCTCCTAAGCTTACTTTTACCAGCTTAGGTTAAAACTTCCCCAAGGTACAAATTAATTTTATCCTTTGTCCTTGGAATATCCACTGCCACCACCAAACTCTAACTGGGTTTACTGGGAAACGCAGTTTGGAAACGTCTTTCCCCCCAAAATCCTCCCAACCCTTGCACCCCACTTCCTGGGAAAGGTTTGGTAAAAATCCTCACCAATTTGCATAGGTGACCACAGACCCAAACCCTTGGATCTGAGAACAATGAAAAAGCATTCAGTTTTCTTACAAGAAGACTTTTAATAGAAATAGAAGTAAACAGAAGTAAAGGAATCACCTCTGTAAAATCAGGATGGTAGATACCTTACAGGGTAATTAGATTCAAAACATAGAGAATCCCTCTAGGCAAAACCTTAAGTTACAAAAAAGACACACAGACAGAAATAGTCATTCTATTCAGCACAGTTCTTTTCTCAGCCATTTAAAGAAATCATAATCTAACACATACCTAGCTAGATTACTTACTAAAAGTTCTAAGGCTCCATTCCTGTTCTATCCCCAGCAAAAGCAGCATGCCGACAGACACAGACCCTTTGTTTCTCTCCCTCCTCCCAGCTTTTGAAAGTATCTTGTCTCCTCATTGGTCATTTTGGACAGGTGCCAGCGAGGTTACCTTTAGCTTCTTAACCCTTTACAGGTGAGAGGATTTTTCCTCTGGCCAGGAGGGATTTACACTTCCCTTTATATTTATGACATTACTATATCCCCTAGCACATCAAATCAAGTACACAGGAGAGCTGGGAAAAGAACAGATTTTTTGATTCCCTGACAATTCCGGAAAAAAAAGCATTTTGGGTCAAACCAAAAATGGAAAGTTTTGACATTTTTGGCAAATTGAAAATTAAAAAAAAAATGTTTTGGGTCAAAGGAAACATTTAATTTGATAAAACTGAAACAATTCATTTCAATTTTGGTCATTCTAAAATGTTTTTGATTTTTTAAGAATAAAATTGAAGAAAATTTGGAAACAAAACATCATTCTGAAAAAAAAAAAAACCCAACCCCAAAACTGAAATGTTTTGATTTTTTTTGTTTCAGAATGAGATTTTGATTTTGATTTTTTTGAAATTTTAAAAGTTTTGTTTTTCAACTGAAACAATTTGCAAATGTAACATGAGCTGATGAAATATTTCTGTAATGTCAAATCTGCATTTTTTGCTTAAAAATGTTTGGTTGAAGAATGATACCCAGCTCTAATATATAGCTCTTAACTTATACTTCGGAAACATTTTTATATGAAAAAGCCAAACCCTAATCCCTGAAGGTCCCTGTTCAGGCCCCAGCAAAAGTCAGAAGAGCCTGACAGGTGCTCTAACTTGTGCCAGCCGGGGTGACAGTTTCCAAGAGGCCTTTTCCTCACTCTGAATTGCTGCAGCACAGAAATGTTCCAACCACAACCTCTCCCCTCAACCACATGCTAGACACATCCCCTGTGCTGAGTGACATGAGAGTACTGATTTGGGCAAGTGTCACTGGCTGTATGCCTACTGGGAATTCCCCTTCCCTGGGGAATATTAAACTGCCCAATTAGGGTAACTTTATAGCCCCTCAGTACTGCCAGAATGAGTCAAAGAGACTTCACCAGAGGTTAGGCTCTAGCTATTGTCTTCTTCCCCCATCTCCACTTAAAGTATTTGGAAAAGAGAAATAGGAAAGTCCTTAAATACAGAAAGAAGATACAGTCATACAGATACATGTTTACACCCAATCCTACAAAGGCTTATGTATGCAAAGTAACCTCACAGAGAAGTAGTTTCTCTGACCTCAGACTACTCACATGCTTCACGGTCATAAGTTATAAATCACAGTCATAAGTCTTTGCAGTATTGGTGACTTGGGGAATATTTCATTCACCTACATATAATTACTATGCAAACAAAAATATTTAAGTCAAACAAATACACATTCATTGAGTTTTTTTAAATGCAGATCTGCTCTTGTAAATATGAATTGAGTGTTTTTAAAAATATGCATTGTTGACTACACAGACCATCAGAACAAAAACAACTTTGCTTTTTATATAGTGCTCATCCTAACAAATATGTCCCTGAACACTTCAGAGTAGTTACATTAAACACCACATGACAAATTGGAATTAAACAAGATTAAAAACCCAAGTGCTGCCTTAATTTTGTAATTTAGCCATAATAGCTTCTTCACAGTCATTATGGTTTATCATGTAAATCCATATTTAATACTGGTCAATTTGTTGTATGGATATGGACATTGAAAACATTATGAAAAAATTACTTTGAAAATTGCTGTACATGCAAGGTGGACTATAAAATAAATAGCTTTCTCCTTGTTACACTTAAAGTAAAAATAAAGGACTGGATGACTCAGGGGATGTTTCATTCTATCACTAGTTTAAATTCAGTTCCCATCAGAGTATGGAGGAACAAAGCTTTTATTCAGAAGTTTGGCAATGAAATATTGTTGGTGTGCCCTAACTGAGAAAATCTGATCCTCTCTTTGATCTGGGACCACATGTGTGGGTCAGTTCTTTTGGGCTGAACCAGTCTGCTACTGTGTTCTCTTTCCCCATCAAGTAAGTGGCAGTCAGGAATTTCTTGAGGAACACTGCCAAGCTTCACACCTTGAGAGCTTTTTGACAAAGAAGGCAGACACAGTCTCTTCCTGTTTGTTGGAGTAAAACACTTTGACATTTGAGTCAGAATCAATTTTAGTAAATCAGATCTCCAAATGCCAAAGCATACGCAAGGCTATCTTCTTCTGCAAAATTGTTCTGGGATGAGGAATCCAAATGGGATGAAAGACCCAATATATTGGGTGTAGCACTCAGCTATGTGAACTCCCCAATCCAGAGAAGATGTATCTATCACAACTATGATAATGGACTAGTGGAATTTCAAAGTACTTTCCACACTAAAGAATAAGCCTTGGGGACTTACCAGATCATTATGTCTCAAAGGAAGTATGTCACCTCAACAAGGTGCAAGAATTTCCGTGTGTTCTGTGAGACAATTCTGTCTTCTAAAATAAGTCATGTGAATGCTTCAGAAGGATATCACAGATATTCTTAAGGTCACCGAGCTCAACATGTACAGCATTATCTAAGTCAACACCTGCTAGCTCTACTGATTCCTCTCTATTCCACCAATTATATCTTGTAATCTTAAATGGGGAAAGCTTTCATTAGCATCATATCTATCATATATTCCCAACAGGCAGCTTTTGGGTACAAGCTGGAACTTTTCAGGGATACATAAGTGAAATTATGCCCCCACTGAAATCAGTGGTAAAATTCTCATTGTTTTCAATAGGGCCAAGATTTCATCCATAGATTTTAAGACAAAAAGGAATAATTATGTGTTTGTTATTATGGTGTCTGACCTCATACATAACACAGGCCATAGAATTTCACAGTGACTCCTGCCTCATGTCCATATATTTTGACTGAGCTATAGCATATTTTTTAGAAAGACTTCCAATCCTGATTTAAAGATTTCAAGTAATGGAGAATGCGCAACATCCCTAAATAAGTTGTTCCAAAGGTTAATTACGCTCACTGTTAAAAATGTGCACCTTATTTATAGTCTTAATTTGTCTAGCTTCCGTTTCCATGCATTGGCTCTTGTTATGTCTGTTAGATTAAAGTGCTCTCTATTATCAGAAATCTTTTTCCTGTGTATGTACTTATAAACAAGTTACCACTCAGCTTTGACAAAAACTTTTGCTTTTGACAAGTGAAACAGATTGAGCATCTTTAATCTACAACTGTAGGGCAGGAGAGGAAGGGGGCGCGGAAGCTCACTGTGAATGGGTGCATGTGTGCCCAAGAATAGGAGAGGGATTCACAGAGTAATAAATTCCTAGGCCAGAAGGGATCACTGTGATCATCTAGTCCGACCTCCTGTGTAACATGGGCCATAGAATGTTCCCAAAATAATTTATATTTTTTTTTAAAAAAAACATCCAAAGTTGTTTTAAAAATTGTTAGTGATGGAGAATCCACCACAATCCTTGGTAAATTGTTCCAATAGTTAATTACCCTCACTGTTAAAAATTTACTCTTTATTTCCAGTCTGAATTTGTCCAGCTTCAACTTCCAGCCATTGGATTGTATTATATCTTTCTCTGCTAGAGTGAAGAGTCCATTATTAAATATTTGTTCCCCATATACTTATATACTGTAATAAAGTCACCTCTTAACTTTCTCTTTGTTAAGCTAAATAGATTGAGCTCTTTAAGTCTATCACTAGAAGGCATGTCTTCTAAATCCTTTATCATTCTTGTGGCTCTTCTCTGAACCATTTCTAATTTACCAAATACTTCTTGAATTGTAGGCCCCAAAACGGGACACAGTATTCCAGCAGAGGTCACACCAGTGCCAAATACAGAGGTAAAATAACTCTGCACCTGCTTGAGATTCCCGTTTATGCATCCCAGTAACACATTAGTTCTTTTGGCACAGTGTCACATAGAGAGCTAATGTTCAGCTGATTATCCACTATGACTCCTGAATCTTTTTCAGAGTCACTGCTTCTCAGGATAGAGTCCCCCCATCATGTAAGTATAGCCTGCACTCTTTGTTCCTAGATGTATACATTTACATGAATGAAAGCACACATTATTTACTTACACCCAGTTTACCAAGTGATCCGGATTGCTCTGAATGAGTGATCTGTCCTCTTCATTATTTACAACTCCCCCAATTTTTGTGTAATTTGCAAACTTTACCAGTGATGATTTTATGTTTTCTTCCAGGTCATTGATAAAAGTGTTAAACAGCATAGGGCCAAGAACCCCACAGGACACCACTAAATATATACCCGCTTGATGACAATTCCCCATTCACAATTACATTTTGAGACCTTCAGTTAGCCAGTTTTTAATCTATTTAATGGGCCATGTTAATTTTGTATTGTTCTAGTTTAATCAAAAAGTTGTGTGGTACCAAGTCAAACGACTCACAGAACTCTAAATATATTACATCAGCACTATCACCTTTATCAACCAAACTTCTAATCTCATAAAAAAAATATCAAATTAGTTTGCCAGGATCTATTTTCCATAAACCCAGGTTGATTGGCATTAATGACATTACCTTCCTTTTAATTCTTTATTAATTGAGTTCTGTATCAGCGACTCCATTATCTTGGCAGGGATCAATGTCAAGCTGACAGGCCTATACTCACCCAGGTCACCCCATTTACTCTTTATAAATATTGGCACAACATTAGTTTTCTTCCAGTCTTCTGGAACTTCACCAGTGTTCCAAGAGCTATTGAAAATCAACGTTATCAGTCCACCAAGCTCCTCAGCCAGCTCTTTTAATACACTTGGATGCAAGTTCTCTGGACCTGCTCATTTAAAAATGTCTAACTTCAGCAGCTTCTGTTTAATATCCCCCAGAAGAGAGTTAATATGATGAGAATATATCATCTGTTTTTTCCCCAAAATACAGAACAGAAACATTTATTCAATGTCTGCCTTTTCTGAATGATTATTGATAATTCTACCATTTCTATCTATTAATGTCCCAATATCATTGTCAGGATTCTCTTTGTTCCTAATTTATTTTAAAAAACCTCCTTCTTATTGTCCTTGTCTCTGCTTGCCACAGATTTCTTCTTTTGTACCTTCATTTCTCGTATCAATGTCCTACAATTCCTAACTTCTGATTTATATTAATTACTATCTACTTCCCCCTTTTTTTCCATTTGTTATATATTTTTATACCTGCCTTCAATTCCCCTCTAAACCAGGTCATTTTTTTAAACTAGCACAGCCTTCTTCCTCAAACATGGGATTGGGCTTTTGGGGTAGCTAGTAAGGTGTTTTCAAATTATTCCCAATTATCATTTATATTTTTCTGATTAAATTCTCCCTCCCAGCTGATTTGGCTCATAATTGTTTTCAGCTTTGTGAAACTAGCCTTATTAAAATATCAAGTATGTGTGTGACTGGTCTGGACTTCATTCTGCTTGCACATTATAAGTGTGAGCAAGTACCTAAGCTACCATTAATTTTTAGTTCTGTGATCAGCTGCTCTTTATCTGTTAGGAAAAGGTCTAATGAAGAATTCTGCCCTGTTGGATGCAACATTTTTTGAGTTAGGAAATAGTCATCTATAACTTTTAGAAATTCCAAGATGTTTTATTATTGGCAGTACAAGACCTCAAAAGCATATGTCTTTCAAAGTGAAGTCTTCCATAATCACACAGGGTTTTTTTTTTCTCCTATTTAGGAAGGATCGAGTGGGCAAAAGCCTAGACAAACCTACTGTAAAGTTGTTGGACAACTGGTTGGAAAACTGTACTCAGAGAGTAGTCATCAATAGTTCACAGTCAAGCTGGACAGGCATATGAAGAGGGATCCCACAGGGATCCATATTGGGTCTGGTTCTATTCAATAAATGATTTGGATAATGGCACAGAGAGTACACTTTTAAAATTTCCGGATGATACCAAGCTGGGAGGGGTTGCAAGCGCTTTGGAGGACAGGATTAGAATTCAAAATGACCTTGACAAACTGGAGAAATATCTGAAATTCATAGGATGAAATTCAATAAGGACAAATGCAAAGTACTACACTTAGGAAGGAATAATCAGTTGCACAAATACAAAATGGGAAACAATGGCCGAGGAAGGCATACTGCAGAAAACGATCTGGGGATTGTAGTGGATCACAAGCTAAATATGAGTCAACAGGGTAACTCTGTTGCACAAAAAAAACCTCATTCTGGGATGTATCAGCCGGAGTATAAGCAAGACACGAGAAATATTTCTTCCACTCTACTTCGCATTGATAAGGCCTTAACTGGAGTATTGTGTCCAGTTCTGGGCACCACATTTCAGGAAAGATGTGGACAAACTGGAGAAAGTCCAGAGGAGAGCAACAAAAATGATTAAAGTTTTAAAAAACATGACCTATGAGGAAAGATTGAAAAAGTTGGGTTTGCTAAGTCTGGAGAAGAGAAGACTGAGGGGGAACATAATAACAGTGTTCAGATACATAAAAAGGTTATGATAAAGAGGGTGGTGATAAATTGTTTTCCTTAACACTGATGACAGTACAAGAAACAATGGGCTTAAATTGCAGCAAGGGAGATTTAGGTTACACATTAGGAAAACCTCCTGTCAGGATAGTTAAGCATGAGCACAAATAACCCAGGGAAGTTGTGGAATCTCAATCATTGGAGGTTTTTAAGAATAGGTTAAACAAACACCTGTCAGGGACAGTCTAGAACTTAGTCCTGTCTCTGTGCAACCTGTTGAAGTCCTTACATTTCTATGATTTCCATTGAGAAAACATTAGTTCCCCTCTGACTGCCCCCAGTTACACTGCCCCAGGAAGGACAGAATTTCAGGACCTTGAATCACTCTTGTAGTGCTTTTCTGAATCCCTTCCAATCTGTCAATATCCATTTCAAAGTATGGACACCATCACTGGACATAGTACTCCAGAAGCGTTCTTACTGATGCCATACTCAGAGATAACAGCACCCCCCTACTCTTACTTGATATTCCCCTGGAATATCACATTTTCTGTCTTAGCCACTGCATCACATTGGGAGCTCATGTGTAGTTGGTTATCCTCCCTGGATCCTAAGTTCTTTTCAGAGTCACTGCTTTCCAACACACAGTCCTCCAACCTCAAAGTGTGACTTTCATTCTTAGTTCCTAGATGTATGACCTTGCATTTAGCTGTATTAAACAGACATTTTGTTCAAGTTAGTCCATTTAACAGTGCAATGCATATCACTCTGTAGAACTCACCTATCCTTATTTCTACACCTCCCATTTCTGTGTCATCTGCAAACTCTTGCAGCAATGATTTTAATGTTTTCTTCCAGGATAAGGTAACTTATTTTAAATGCTAGTGATTCCAATACCCTCATGATGAAACTGACAGCCCCTTTAACAGCTGCCAGAGTACTATACTTCAGCAACAAATCATTCAGAGGGAGCACATACTATTACCACCACTTTTATGCTGATATTCTATAACAATAATTAAAAATTTCATAAACAAATATGGCACTGACACCCCACTTAAAGGGCAATTTTCCAGATTGGTAATCATATTATCCATGGGTGGCGCGCGACTCCTCCATTTGGGGAGGATGCGCACAGCTGGACCGTGACCCCACTCTGAGGCCTGCTCCTGCTCAGCCTCCTCCCTCCCGAAGCCCCTCCAACTCTCCATCTCCTACCCTCTTCAAGGCTCCTCCCACCCGCTACTCATGCCTCTTCACCCCCTCTCCCCACCTCCCCTCAACTGCCCACTAGCCAGCTGATCATTTGCCTCTTCGCCCCCTCCTCCAACCCTCCCATCCCATCCGCCGGCCAGCTGCTCACCACTCACATGCACACACCTCTTTCCCCTCTCCCCCGCCCGCTGCTCGTGCCTCTTCACCCCCTCCCTTGGCCCCCCCAATGGCCACTTACCGCTGGTGTGCACCTCTTCACTCTCTCCCATGAGGTCCCCCTGTGTGCAGAGCAGGGATGGGAAGAGGCGGAGCCTCAAGGGGAAGAGGATGAGCAGGAGCGGGGCCTTGGGGCAGAGCATGGGTGGGGCCATAGAATCTATGAATCGTTTGGTATTAGGATGACCACCTTTTCAAAAGGCAAAAGTAGGACACATGCAGGAGCCCCGCCCCCTCCATGGCCTCTCCCCTACTAATCTTTTCCCCTGAGGCTCTGCCCTCCGCCCCTCCTCTTCCCCTGAGTCCCCACACCTCCTGCTCCTCCTCCAGCCCTGGAGGCCCTGCCCCAGGGCCAGGCCGGAAGCCAAAACCAGGCCATGGTAAAAGCTGCCTAGGGAGCCCTGGCTGCTGTGAGGAGCCCCGTACCTCCACCTGCCCTGGGTGGGGGACCAGGGTGCCCAAAAGCAGCCCCTGACCCATGTCCCCACTCCCTGGGGTGCATCCCCCAGAGAAGATGGAGGTTCTGGGGCTCCTCATAATGGTTCAGTTAACAAGAAATCCAGAAATATTCAGCAGCATGCTAACATGCACAGTACATTTGGCAAGACTGTATATTTGAATAAAGATTTCAGCATGAATTTTGACAGGATAAAGTAACCAAATCCCTCTTAAATAGTCATCAAACTATATAGTTTATATTCATCGAAGATCCTGGCTCTGTCAATGTACAGTGAACAAAATCAGGCTGAAGTCATGGAAGAATGAAAATGAACATTCTCAGAATATTGTGTTCATTGGGCTGCTTCCACATCCAATGCCCTAAAATGCTCCTGCTTTCACATCCTATCATTGTCACCGCAATATGAATGACTAAAAGGCGCCTCCTTCCTCACTGTCAAGGCTGAATCCTCACTCTGTCACTTTGAGTGCAGAAGGTGGGGGCCTGCAAGTATTCTAAAAAATAATATTTGCCACTCCAGGCTTGTATTAAACTCCCAAGGTTACAGCTTTTCTTTGACTTTAGCTTGGTAAACGCTGCCACCACCCAAATGCAAAAAAAACCCACAAAACTCTTGAACCCAGGAAGAAGCACTTGGGAATTCCTCCTGGTGGGGTACCCTTAAGCCCTCTCTCACACACACACACACACACACACACACACAGCCACCCCGGGAGAGAGCTGAGAAAGAAAACAAAGGAAATTAGCTGTTGCCACCAGCTAATTAAACAACATATGCACAAACCTCTTTGGGACACAAAAAATCCAAAGGTAAATTTTATTAAAAAGAAAGAAAATACATCTGGAATTTAGGCTCTTGCTAGATTTTAAAAGAGCAATTCCAAAAATCAAGCACCCAAAATAACTTTCTTGGGGGTTCAGCTTAAAGGTTACGAGCAAACAAAAGCATCTGGGCTTAGCAGAGAGGAGATCCACAGGCCAAAATAAAGAAATAACCCTAATAGCATCTTTTTAGACATTCCCTAATTTTACTTACATATCTGAGGTTTCAGATATGTAGGTTCAAGATATGTACTGATAATCTATAATCATACCTGGTTTAAAGCTGTTTACACCATTGCTGCTCCATGTCCCTGCAGCCCAGAGAGAACACCACTCAAAGGGAAAGTTTCTTTTCCCATTTCAAAAAGTTCTACCTTCCCATTGGCTCTTTTGGTCAGGTGCCCATTTCCTTTTCTTTACCTGTGGGACTTTTAACCCTTTACAGGTAAAGCAAGCAGAGAACAGCTACCAAGAGGGATTTTACAGCTAACTGGCTGGTTGGGTGTCCATAAAAGGGAGCTCCCTCCTCCCTTCATTTATTACACTCACATGGTCACATGCTAAAACAAATAAATTCTGTTTCCAGCCCACAAAAGGATTACACATGCAAAAGGTCACGAATGCCTATTTATATAGCTGGAGCCACAAAAGGAGATTGTGAGACTACAACTCCAGACATGATCAGGTTGAAGATATAGTTTTCACACAGTCAAATATGGCTATGATTTGAGACCATGGTAGTGTATGAATTCAAAACCAAACACATTTTAGTAAATATTTTCCCTTGGCTGAGAAGCCAATATTAAAATCCTCCACCACCACCACCACCACATCATAAATTTACAGTGCTAATCATCTCAAACGACCCGACAGTTTTTACAGACTAGAATTACTTCAACCACTACTGAAATACAGGCATCTCTGGAGACAGAACACAGCAACTGTTTAAAACCACATGTGCTAGTCATCAGGAAAGACTGAACACAGGTGAGTTCTGTGTTTTGCAATTCATTCTTGTCTTGTCATAATCCACATTTATACAGAGATTATTCAGCCACTATATAATCCCCTTCAGATTTTTTTCCTCAAATCAGAATTCCATGAAGCAGAACTTTGTTTTGGTACCAACACTTTTAATAAATGCTTCCTTGTTTTGATATGCATTCTAGGACACCTGAAACATTCTGAGTAAGGAAGATGGAAACCTACCCATCTCCCTCCAAATCATACATCACCTACAAAATAGACATTGGCATTTGGACAGGATTGTATACTGCATTGCTGCCTTGGTAGTGGACCACAAGAAAACTGCAGGAAAGTGGCATGTGCTGTTTTCCTAGCATTAGATGTTGGTGAAATAATGCAAAATGCCAACTCACAATAAAATTCATGCCTGATGCTAGAAATAAATAATTGTCTCTGCCCAAAAACATTCATCCTAGCATAAGTGTTGCTTGTGAAAGTTATATCTGTCTGGGGGCTTGTTGCACAACCGATTTTAAAACATTCTTATTTTCTATTTCATGAGGGAAAGTATTATTTGAAGCTTATGAAAGTTTCAATAATCTTTCCTCGTTCCTGGACTCTTTTCAGTTTGCATCTCCTCCACCTTGCAAGGACAAGTTATCTTGTTCTGAGCAGGACAAGATAACCGTCTTGTCCTGCACAGAAAGAGAAGTGTGCTCACGAAATCCATTGGACTATGCAAAAGATAAAGTATGGTATTTTTCCATTTAATTTATACAAAATTGTATATGGTGTGACCTTAACATCTCATCCCCATTTTTCAAGGTCAATGTTGGGATATTTATATAGAACCATCACCATTTAGAATCCTGAAAACACTACTGAGTAGAATGAAGTTAATGGACCACATAAGGATTGCACAATTGGGACCTTAGATGCATCTCTGGTATCTAAAGAGCTAAAAAAGACTAGATGATTTTTCAACTCTTTAGTACAATTTCACAGATAAAAGGATGTAATAAAAAATTAAAAATAAATATACTGTATGCCTCCTCTTCCTCCTTCCTTTGTATGTTGCTTATGTGTAAGCTCTTTAAGGCTCTTTGACAGGGACCTGTCTTCTTACATGTTTATACAGTATCCAACATCCTAGGGTGCTATATGAATAAATGATACAATAATTTATCCAAGTATTTATACCACTCTCATCAACATAGCATCAAAGTGCCTATTCATAATAAATTGCAGCATTAATAATTAACCTAGTTAAGCCAAGATTTCATTCCATTTTAAGAGGGTTAAAAAAGCCATAAACCGCTGAAAACACATCAGTGTATTACTCATTGTTCTTGCTTGACAGTTCTGCTGTATGACAGTTCAACAGAGCTAGGATATGCTTAGAGCAGAGCTATTGCTACGGAGTGACTCACTTCAGTTTGTGTGCAACACTACGAAAAAGTTATTTGTTTAAAAATACAAATAAGGGCCAAATTCTGCCCTCAGATGTGCACAGCTCCCAGTAAATACTATTTTTAAAGGTATTTAGGTGCCTAAAGATACAGATAGGTGCTTAGTGGGATTTTCAAAAGCAAGTAGGTGCCTATCTCCAATGGTAGTTGGAAGGCTAATATGAGGTATCATCAGCCTCAAACCCCAGCCCAAGGGTACTCAGGCCAAAATCACCACCCATCAGCTCATCTGAGTAACCAAAGAAGGGAACCAGTGAAGTGCTGGCTTGCAGAGGGCCCATCCCTGAAGCTCCTGATTGGGGGAAAACATCCGGCACCACCCTCAACTGGCTCAGGAGCTCTACATACACCAGGAATCAGAGTAGCAGCCGTGTTAGTCTGTATCCGCAAAAAGAAAAGGAGGACTTGTGGCACCTTAGAGACTAACAAATTTATTTGAGCATCAGCTTTCGTGAGCTACAGCTCACTTCATAGGATGCATGTACTGAAGTGAGCTGTAGCTCACAAAAGCTTATGCTCAAATAAATTTGTTAGTCTCTAAGGTGCCACAAGTCCTCCTTTTCTTTATACACCAGGAAGTAACAGAAGAAGTTGTCTGAGCAACTAGAGGAATTCCTGGCTGGCTGCTACTATGGACCCCTCCTGCTTACTTGACTCCTGAGCCATGGATTCCTGCTTGCTCATGGTTCTGGTCCTCCTTATCCCAGACCTTCGTCTATTCCCAGTTCCTGCTTTACTCCAGATCCCTGCTCCTATGCCTTACCCCGATGCTGTCTCCAGTTCTGATCTTCGTCTTGGCGCCTGACTCTGGCTCTGACCCCTGGCTTGGCACCTGACTCTGTGTCCAGCTTGGATCTTCAGCTTGGTTCCAGATTTGGTTCTGACCTCCTGCGCCGTCAGTAGGCCTGACCACCAATGCCTGGGTCATTGCACGTAGGCACTTTTATAAATTCCACTAGGCACCTATCTGCATCTTTAGGAACCTACAAACCTTAAAAATATGGCCGAGAGGACCAGGGGTACTAGTATCACTCTGCTGTATGTCAACCTCTTTATGGGCCACTTCCATGAAAAATTGAGGTACACTGATGATATTTTCATCCTCTGGACAGACAACTTAAATTCCCTCATAGATTTCCATTACAACTTCAACCACAACTTCCCATCCATCAGACTCTCCCTAGAACACTTCCACACCAGTATCAGCTTCCTGGACACCACGATAGGCTTCAGCAATGGAACCCTACAAATTACTACATACAAGAAATTCACAGATCAGTACACCTATCCCCACACATCCAGTAGCCATCTGTTATCTACAGCTTCACACTTATATACCACAGAATATGCTCTGAAGAGAAAATCTGAAAAACACACTGAACTGCCTTCACTAAATAAGGACACTCAACCAGAGAAATAGATTGCATCATTGAATGGGCCACCCAAATACCCCAAGAGAAACTACTTCTATACAAGGGAAAATAAAACCGCACCAACAGCACACCCCTAGTTGTCAACTACCACCCTGCACTAGAATCTATATGGGATATCATCAAAACACTTACAATGCATAATTTATAGGGACCACATCCTGAAATAAATCTTTCCTGAAACTACTACTCTTCCCTTCAAACAACTCCCCAGTGTCACCAAGCTAATCATCAGAAGCAAGCTCCCCACAGACCAGAACCCACCATTTCAAAGCAGCACCAGACCGTGCCAGAACAACAGATGCAAAACCTGCAGACATATCTCCACTGCTACAATGATCAATACCCCTCAATTCTTCTAACATTTTGGTAGATTTTCAGCTCTCACAGCCATATGTTAGCACTGAAATTACGTTTGAATGTAAAATTCTCAGTTCTCTTCTGGTGTTGTATATATTTGATTTCCATACACTGCATAGTTCAGTAGATGCTGTGAATGCTTTTCCTACTCTTGCCTATCACAACACGTGGTGATACCTCATCCAGTGCACCAAATTCCCCAACAACAATGCTTGTGAAACCAGACAATCACTATGTTCTCAAATGAACTCACACAGAAAAATGACACAAGATAAAAACACTCTGTCACCTGTGGCTGAACACTTCACAAAGCGATCATTCCATATCTGATCTCTCAGTCCCCATCCTCAAAGGAAACCTGCACAGCACCTTCCAAAGATGAGCCTAGAAACTTCCAGGTACTGTTGAGTTTAGTAGATGTGAATGCCTTTACTATCCTTGATTTTACTTTTTTCTACAGGTCTGCATTGGCTAATATGGTATTGCCCAGACAGATAAACTGTTCTACTTTCCTGAAATTTTTGCCTTCTAATGTGATGTTTCATTTCATTCAAGCATTTCATATGGACCCTGCCAGTTTGCCCAGCTCAGAGACCAAGCTACTGGCTATAACAGGAGCACCTGATCCCCTGGCTGAAATTCCTTGGCCCTAGCCCCTTTATTGTGTTGTTGCATTTGGTTCTACTGGCCCTGGAATAGGTTACTTCTAGTATAACAGCCTATATGCTTCAATCTTTCCCTTGTCCAAAAGACATACTGCACAATATGCTTATTGCATGTAGGCTGGGCTTCCCAGGACTTCTTAACCAGGTCTAGATTACCTCGGGACTGTGTCCCATAAAGCAGCACAAATGGAGAGAAGCCGGTGGAGGCCTGTGGTACCTCCTGCATTGCAAATAACAAATATGGGAGTCCCACTCTTAAGCCTCCATCTCCATACATTTTTAAACATGGATTTAAGGGTTTTGTTGAACCTTTCCTCCAGACCATTCGCCTGGAGGTGGTAGATGGAGGCACGGAGCATGATGACTTTTAGCAGTCTCCACATCTACTTGAGGACCTGGGATATGAAATTAGTTTCCTGGTCTTTAAGGACCCCTGAAAGAAGACCAATCTGGGAAAATATTTGGACTAATTCCAACACAAATGTGGAGGCCATGGTACTTCATAAGGGAACTGATTCAGGATACTGGGTGGCATAGTCCCACAGCACCAAAGTGAAGCTGTGCTCTCAGGCAATCTTTCTCGATGATCTATTATGTTCATTCCCATCCTCTTGCAGGAGGTTGCAATGAGAGGTTGTGCACTTAAAGGGACTCACCTCTTGCCTTTCAAAGCTATCCTTTCATAGTCAGGATATGAGTGGCAGAAGTCTGCTACCTTCTTTATAGTCTTAGCCAAAAGATTTGGGCCAACAGACTTCCCTATGTTTTATCCTTACGCAGGTGCCCCGCAGTTGATATAATGTGGGCCAGCTCTAGGAGCTCCCTTCAAGCACATTGAAGCACCAAGAGCTGATATCGAAACTCCTCATTCTGAGGGTGCCTCTCCCCAGTACAATATCTCATTTCTCAGCTCACACCAGAGAAACTACCAGGCTGCCTGATCCATTACAAATACCCTGACAGTGGCTGCCAAAGTATCTGGTCTTCATGCTGGGCTGCCACAATGTCAAAATTGTCAATCAGGGCACTTTATTCCAATGTAGGAATTCAGTCTGAGATGCCCCTTTCTTGGTTGTCAGGCTGTCTGGGCTGCTGGGAGGTTTCCTCTCCAGTATCCATCCCCCAAGAAAAGTCTTCCTCAGATTCCACAGTATCATTGACAGCACAGGCCCAAACTCACCTGAGCTTCCATCCCTGATTCCATAACTTCTGGAATTTCAGGGGAATCCCAAAAAGATCTGACTGGGCCATAGGAAATCGTTTCTAGGTTTCTGCTGAGTGGGCTCCTTCTTGTCCCTCCAAAGGTACACAGGTTAATGGGGTAGATTCTCCTTTGTTAGATATTTCCAGTCCCACCCTAGGTGATCTGTGACTCCCATCCAGAGGTGACCCACCTGGTTCACTACCTGTAAGATTACAGAGGCAATTGAGTCCAACTGAACATCACCATGGATGCACAAAACTTCAATGGGTTGTCCTGGATGTAAGGTCTTGGGTGACTCCAGGTTTCATTGAAGCAGGGTCTCTCCCAGTCTTCCATGACAGTTGGACTCATTTTTGCTTGAGCTACATAGAGTCCTAGATGTGTCCTTAGAGGTTGATTAGTTCCTTCTTGGACAGACTGGAACAGCTGCCCAGATAGTCATGTTCTCACTGCATAGATTCATATTGGATATGAGCTGGTTCCAAACAGCAAGAACACACTACCAGACCATCCTGCAGCCTCTGCATGGCTTGACCTTTGAGAAGGTAAGTTCATTCAACAGGCCATGCAGCAATGGATGGGCCCCGGTTTTGAAGTTCAGTTGCTCTGGGACAACTTCCCTTACAAATGTTGCTGGGCTCTTGGAGTGTCATCTTACATCCCTATTCTTGGCCAGGCCGCTGGTCATGGGGGTAAGTTTTCCAGCCATGGGTATCTCCTGGAACACCTCTATCATTTCCACAGTGGCTGCTAGAGATGTTAGCTGGAAGCACCAGACCACAGCTTGTACAGTAGATAGGAGGACAAGCAGGTATTGACTGAAGAAATATTGTCCATTAGTTCCCCAACAGTCTTAGTTGCCAGTGCCAGCCAGCAGGAAGCCAGATCCTGGAATTGCTGGGCCACTGCACATGGTTGCACATCCATAGGAAAGGGTTTTGCCTGAAACCTCTGTCAGTATGCCTCTGGGGAGAGGCTGAGTTCATCTGTTACCACCCAGTGCAGTATGCGACCCAGCTTCCTCTTCATCCAGCATAGGATAGGCTGCTTGTGCCTCTCCAGTAAGGTAGGGGGCTGATATACTGTCCAGGTGCTTTCTTCCCAGCTATCCAGGCTAGCGACCCAATCAAATGTGATCACACTGGCCTCTGGGTCATTGACCAAGCTGAATAGTGACAAAGTGATGCCTTGGTAGACCCAAGTGCACCCAAATTGGTCCCTTCTCCAGCAGAATGCCGGGTAAACTGTCTGGCCATTTCTACCCAGAACTGCTGGTTCCATTCATGCTCTGCCAGCTGTGTTTCTTGCAGGTGTTGCTGGGCAGCCAGCGGTGTGTGCTGGAGTTCGTGGTTTCTGTTATTCTCTGCTTGTTGCTGTTTCACCGCTAATTGGAGAATGTTCTCCATGACCTTTCCTGATGGAAGAGGGCTCTCAAGGGATCCTGCCTGGCTCACCACATGTGAAAGGGCAAGCATGCCCTGCAGCACCTATGGCTGACCAAGTGTGACTATGCTGGGACCTGCCTGTTTCCCCTTTGATGGGGCAGCACGGGGCTCACTTTAACAGCTTGGGCAAAGAGAAACCAAACATTCTAATTAACATAAGAGTGTCTCCCTTTAACAAAGCCCCCTCAAAGGAGCACTTCAACAATAATTTACAGGTTCTTACCTCAGAGCCTAGGTTTGGACTACTCAAAACATACAAGTCTCAAAACAAAAAGTCTCTGGGACTCCTCAGAGACCTGGGCCAGAGATCACCATTCCTTAGCAGTTATGCAGCTTCTAGTTTCTCAGCTTCCTCTTCCTGTTCTAAATAGGGAAGCCCCCCAGGTGGAGCAGGAAGCCTCCTTGATTATACACACTGTGGTTCTGATTGTAGCCATGTTTTACCTTAAACATGTAGCAGACTCCATCACAGGCAAGGATTACATAGAGAAATCTTAATGTCAAGTTATAAGGAAATGGACAAGACTAAACAGACCACACCTGAAGTATTTCTTAGTCATACCTCTAGCTCCTGCCAAGAAAACTACCGTATCCTCACAGACTCCACCTGATATATATGGGCACAGAAAATACAATAACCCTATCAAGATACAATATTCATAAATTAGTCCAGGCATAAATTAGTCAATCACAGCATGACAACAGAAAAGCCATGGGATTTGCACTGGCTCAGATACTATTTAAGTTCTCTTCATTTTTGAAATGAATACATAACCTACTTGAGCCCCACTTTGCATTACTACACATCTGGCTGAGTAATAGTACTCCTTAAGAAAAAAGGATATTCACAGGAGACAGATGGATTGAAGGATTTCAAGTAAGTCACCACATGAATGTACAAATCCTATTTCTACAAGAAAAAGACAGACACAGAAGCAAACTCATAACTCAGCTACCAGGCTAAAGAAATCAGTGTAGGAGAAGGTGACATAAAAAAGGCAAAAGTGTGCCCTTGGGTCCATCCATGCAACTCCACTGACTTCATGGATGGGACTGAGGGCAGAATTTAGCCCCAGGTGTCTGGCAATGAGAATATTTCAATGAAAAAGGCTTCAGGAGTATTGATTTTGTGGCAGCGTTCTTTCAATATTCTGGGAGGATAAACACCATTCTATTTATTATATTGACCTTTTCAACTCTTTTGTTTTCAGACTTAATTGTCTTTATTACACTGTCCATGGAAGCACACACAGCAGGTCCTTCAGCCTTGTAAAAACTCCGGATTTCTTTCAATGATACGCAGTATGCACTCAATGTGCCTGCTTACTCAAACCTCTCTTTGCTCCCGCCAGATGGCACACAAACAGCTATGATTCCTCACCCAACTTTCATAACAGAAGTCCAGCCATCTGCCTCAGAGCTTGCTACAAGTACCTTTATGGAATAGCTACATAAAGTAAAAGTACCAGTCCAGCAACTTTGATCATATATATGGATCCAAGTGAAAACAGGAAAAAGGCCTATTACATGTGGAATGCATATGCTACCCTTTCTGCTAGAAGTGGATTATGATTTTATCTCACTCATGTGAGACCTCATGTAACTCATGCACTCATAAAGACACGCCTGAGATTTTTTTCCCCATACTTAATCCATCTGCAGAGCAGTTAACAGTCAATTAGGTCAATTAGATAGCCAATTCTTTATACACACGTTTGACAGTTTCAGCTCAGCCCCTTGTGGACTGTGGCTTACAGCAAAGAAGAAGAAAGACACAGTTCAACATGCATTCACACTAATTTTCAGGGAGTATAAGATTTAAAAACCCCAAATTTAACTTTCTGGTCATGGCTCAGATGAAGAAATTAGGCTGGACTATTTTGTATCTAGTGGATTTAACAAAGGATTTCAGTCATAGCTTAAAATTAAATCATCCTTCATACATCCTGAAATCAGCACTTTTGAGAATTAAAATGTAAGGAATGCATTCATACTACCAATAAACAATAATCTTTTTCTTGCTTTAGTGGGAAGTAAATGAAATAGCCAAAATTTGGCACTGTAGTCAGAAAATAGATTTTGAAGGCATCATTTTAGCTCAACTTTAATAAAGCAAAGCAAGCATGTCTTGGGAACATCAGCTCCAAACCCTGACAAGCTAAACAACATTTTCTGGCTAAATGTCTTCATTAGCTGCATTTATACGCTTCTCATTTACCACAAGAAGGAGATATGGGAACTACCTTTTGGCATTTATACTCTTGTATTAGCACAGATGATACTGACTCAATATTATTGTAAGAATAGCAACAGATCACTGCCACTATTTGAACATGATTAAATCATTGATGTTTATATTTGTGCCCCATCACAACTCTATCATGAATAATAGAGGATTTTTCTGCTTCACTTTAAATTAGTTTTATGTAGTAACTAACAACGTTCATATAAAAAGCCAAGTAACTTCACCAGCTTTCTGTTAACCAAGATCTACTTGCACTATAATATTTGGATCCTTTGTAATGAAGACTGAATGTTTGTGAAGCAATTTAATTGTGGAAGTCATCTATTGGAACAGGTAAACAGCTGACCTTAAATTGCCTTATCTTATATCCAAAGTGTTTCAAGATGCCTTTTATAGCCTACTGTCCCTTCTAGCTTATGACATCAGACACAAAGCTAAACTTAAAGTTGAAATTAGGGCTGTCAATTAATCGCAGTTAACTCACACAATTAACTCAACAAAATTAATTTCAGTTTTAACCGTACTGCTAAACAATAATAGAACACCAATTGAAATTTATTATAAATATTTTTGGATGCATTTCTATATTTTTAAATATATTGATTTCAATTAAAACATAGAATACAAAGTTTACAATGCTCACTTTACATTATTATTTTTATTACAAATATTTGCACTGTAAAAAGATAAAAGAAATAGTATTTTTCAATTCACCTCATACAAGTACTGTAGTGCAATCTCTTTCTTCTGAAAGTGCAACTTGCAAATGTAGATTTTTTTTGTTACATAACTGCACTCAAAAATAAAACAATATAAAACT
This sequence comes from Natator depressus, assembly GCF_965152275.1. NCBI lineage: Eukaryota > Metazoa > Chordata > Testudines > Cheloniidae > Natator > Natator depressus. Next base: position 122,942,489 of record NC_134236.1, read on the forward strand.
TCAAAGCCTACAAATCCACTAAGTCCTACTTTTTGTTCACCCAATCGCTAAGACAAACAAGTTTGTTTACATTTACAGAAGATACTGCTACCTGCTTCTTATTTACACTGTCACCTGAAAGTGAGAACAGGCATTTGCATGGCACTTTTGTAGCTGGAATTGCAAGATATTTACATGCCAGATATGCTGAACATTCATATGCCCCTTCATGCTACGGCCACCATTCCACAGGACATGCTTTCATGCCGATGACACTCATTAAAAAAAATGCATTAATTAAATTGTTGACTCAGCTCCCTGATGGAGAATTGTATGTCTCCGGCTCTGTATTTTACCCACATTCTGCCATATATTTCACGTTATAGCAGTGTCAGATGATGACCTAACACATGTTGTTCGTTTCAAGAACACTTTCACTGCAGATTTGACAAAACACAAAGAAGGTACTAATGTGAGATTTCTAATATAGTTACAGCACTCGACCCAAGGTTTTAGAATCTGAAGTGCCCTCCAAATTCTGAGAGAGACGAGCTGTGGAGCATGCTTTCAGAAGTCTTAAAAGAGCAACAGTCCAATGTGGAAACTACAGAACCCGAACCACCAAAAGAAAAAATCAACGTTCTGCTGGTGGCATCTGAGTCAGACGATGAAAATGAACTTGCATCAGTCCACACTGCATTGGATCATTATCGAGCAGAACCCAGCATTAGCATGGACGCATGTCCTCTGGAATGGTGATTGAAGCATGAAGGGACATATGAATGTTTACCGCATCTGGCACATAAATATCTTGTGATACTGGCTACAGCAGTGCCATGCGAACGTGTGTTCTCACTTTCAGGTGACACTGTAAACAAGAAGCAGGCAGCATTATCTCCTGCAAATGTAAACAAACTTGTCTGTCTGTGCGATTGACTGAACAAGAAATAGGACTGAGTGGACTTGTAGGCTCCAAAGTTTTACATTGTTTTATTGGCAAATGCAGTTATTCTTTTTTACATCATTCTACATTTATAAGTTGCACTTTTACAATAAAGAGATTGCACTACAGTATTTGATGAGGTGAATTGAAATACTATTTCTTTTGTTTCTTATTTACACTTCAAATATTTGTAATAAAAATAAAGTGAGCATAATACACTTTGTATTCTGTGATGTAATTGAAATCAGTATATTTGAAATGTAAACATCCAAAAACACCCACAAATATTTAAATAAATGGTATTCTATTATTTAACAGTATGGTTAATCATTAATTTTTTTAATCATGCAATTAATTGCTATTATTTTTTTAATCACTTGGCATCCCTAGTTGAAATACAACCTGTTACAATAATTCAAAGTGAAATACACAGTTGCTGTGATACAAAAGTCACTGCTTTAGCTATTAACTTCTGAAACCTTTTGTAATCTTTATTATAAGTTAAACACTTTTTTCATGGCAAACAAAAGTATATAATAGCATAAAACGCCACATTTTTTCATGCAACATTCAACAGACCAATCCATCTACCCACACAGAAGACATTAAACATCCTTATATGGCAAACATCCATTGCCAGCAGATCGAGGGACGTGATCATTCCCCTCTATTCGGCATTGGTGAGTCCTCATCTGGAATACTGTGTGGATGTGGAAAAACTAGAAAGAGTCCAGTGGAGGGCAACAAAAATGATTAGGGGGCTGGAGCACATGACTTATGAGGAGAGGCTGAGAGAACTGGGATTATTTAGTCTGCGGAAGAGAAGAATGAGGGTGAATTTGATAGCTGCTTTCAACTACCTGAAAGGGGGTTCAGAAGAGGAAGGATCTAGACTGTTCTCAGTAGTACCAGATGACAGAACAAGGAGTAATGGTCTCAAGTTGCAGTGGGGGAGGTTTAGGTTGGATATTAGGAAAAACTTTTTACTAGGAGGGTGGTGAAGCACTAGGATGGGTTACCTAGGGAGGTGGTGGAATCGTCTTCCTTCGAGGTTTTTAAGGTCAGACTTGACAAAGCCCTGGCTGGGATGATTTAGTTGGGGATTGGTCCTGCTTTGAGCAGGGGGTTGGACTAGATGACCTCCTGAAGTCCTTTCCAACCCTGATATTCTATGATTCTATATTACTATGATTATGTTTATATATTATTTTATTATATAAAAATCCTTATATTATGATGCTTTCAGCTGTCATCAGAGCAGTATGACTTAAAGGTGAATATGTAACTCTTAAAAGTGATATTTATTCAGGGTAATACAGGTTTTCTATAGTGAACACTGAATATTTGGTTAAATAAAACATAAAATAAAACAATTTGTTGAAATATACTGATTAATAAACTGCCTTTTGGCTTACTTATAATGGTTTTCCATCATAGACAAATGGCACAAACTCAGTAATGGACTTCAATATTTTCATTCAGACGTAGATAAATGATTTGGGCAAAAAGTCCCACTTTTGAGCTTTTCTTTTGTTACAAAGAGATCTAATGCTTTACTGTTCAGGAAAACAAAACTATTGTCCATGGATCTAAACCACTGATAATCTACTAATGCTGGGTGGAAAATGCAATACATGGATAGTTACCAGATATATAGGTTTCTTTAAAAGTCATACAAATTAAATTGCAAGAGTGTGATGAATAAACAAGAAGCAAGCAAATAAAGAATCCCTTTTTATTATGCTTTTTGTGTTAGTTCAAAAGTACTGTCCAACAGTGCAGTGGACCTATGTAATGACTTATGACTTCAGAAGTTAAAACTCATATTTGACAAAAAAAAAAACCAAAACAAAAAAACTGAAAAGCAAGAATTTTGGAAATTTGAAACTTCCACAAATCTAATTAATATCAGGAAGTTTGGGAACAACTCTAAAGTTTAATTTTATAAGTATAAATTGAAGGACTTCTGCCCTCCCCTCTTTACCAAATGTAGATGTATGGTTTTGGATGGATTTATTTAGGCAAAACTCCCTCTGAATGGGGTTATAGAATACCTGAGTAAGGAATGCAGGATTGGGCCTACAAATGACCACCAAACTTATTCCAAAATGTTACATAACCCATACATCAGAAGACTAACCTTTGACTTGGTGCAGAGTGCAATGCATCTAAACTTTAGAGCAGAAGGAAAAAAATCAACAGCAACAAGCCTTACAAAACAGCATATTTAAAAAAATACAGAACATACTAGACTCCTTGGCAGCATTTATTACCATTAATTACCAAACTCTTATGTCCCAGCCTTAAGTACCTGCATGAGTGAAGGCACACAACCTAGGATGAAGTCCTTCTTCTTAGAGCCCTGCAACCTGACCTGAACCCAACAGGACCTGACTACAAATGTCTGGGTTAGGGTGGAAAACAACCAGACCCTTTCAGGCATGGGTCATCTTGCCCACAGCATCGGTACAAGGGCAGATGCGTGCCTCACTCCTGTTAGCCGCCATCACCTTACTGCTGTGTGTGTGTTGTGGTCTGGAATGAGTGTGCATGCCAAAAAGTGGCAGCACCTCTTACTCTGCAGCACACATGCAGTGCAGCACGGGGCAGAGGATGGCAGGAACAGGGTACGTAGCTGCCACCAGGGTGACCCCAGGCAGGTGAAGGAGAACCAACTACAAGGCAAGGCAGTGTCAACTCAGGTTTGTGGGGAAGGATCAGGGTCAAGTCAGAAAATGACTTGAACCTCTCAGACTTGGGTCAGGTCAGGTGGGCTTGGGCCTAAAATGTAGGCCCCAGAAGACCTCTTCTCAAACCAAACCCAATTCTGGGCAACTGTTTTTCCATCTCAAAGCTCTGATCTGTGAAGTTATACACAGTTCAGTCCTCTGCCTCATACTATTCAACATCTATATGAAGCCATTAGGAGAGCAGTACATAGACAACACCAATCTCCTTTATTTCAAATATTAGTTCCATCTCCCAGCTTTCTCAAAGCTTAGGCAAAGTCAGGATACAATTGAATAGCAGTGGCTTAAGATGAACTCATACAAAAATGAGGTGATGTTGGTAGGAAAAGGGATGCACTCTGAAGAATATGCCTCCTCTATAAAATTCCCCATTATCACAAGCATCTGCCCTCAGATTGTTAAATTAGCCCAAGGCCTCATGGTTCTCAATGACACTAGATGACCAAATTGCCACCGTGGAAATAAATGCCTACTTTCTTTTGTGACTGGTCATAAGACTGAGTTCCATCCTATCATTCCCCGATCTGGCTATGGTAATCCATGCATTTGTGACCTCCAGGATGGATTACTGCAACTCACTAGACCTGATTCTCCCTTGCCTGGCACTTTGTGTAGCTCCAACTGGTACAAAATGCAATAGCAACACAGGTCACTGTGAATACATCCCCCACTGCTACACTCTCTGCACTAGCTCCCCATCGAACATAGAGACCAGTTAAGTAATTGTCCTGATTTTTAAAGCCCTCCAGTATATTGTACTTTGCTACCTGAGAGACTCCTTCCACAACTATGACCACCCACAACAGCTAGAAAATTAAACTAGAATTAGACTAGAACAATTAAACTGTAGACCAATAAGGACTGGTTCATGAGTGTAGGAAACAGAACTTTCACAGGGACTAGACATAGTTTATGGAACTCATTCCTGCAAGAAATAAGAATGACCACCAAATAACCAGTTTCAGAACTAAATGCGGCACTCATTTCACCAAGTTAGCTTTTCTTCGGTAATAAATCTACACATATACACTCTCACATATTAACATAAACAATGCAATAAACTAATCAGGCTATTCTTTTTATAGTCTGAGAATGAAGAGAGCGAGAGAGATTATTATTATCTCTGTTTTTAAAAGCTGGATAGCTGCTTACATACCAAAGCCAGTGAACTATAAAGTTCCAATTCAGCAAGGTATTTAACCACATTCCTAACTTTAAGTATGTGAATAATCCCATGTGTTATTTCAATGGAACTACTTACATGATTAAAGCTAGACACGTGCTTAAGTATCTTGCTGAACTAGGGCCTAAACTGATTGATTACACAGAGAGATTAAATAAAATAGATAAAATACATATAATATAAAGAAGATATTCCTGATGATGTCATGAGCATAGTTCCATTACAATTAATGTTTTCATTGTTTTCACAAGTTACAAATTTAAGGTCAAATAATAATCTGTGCATTTCAGATTAGAACCTAGCCTCTTTGGGCCTTAACCAAAGCATACTGAAATCCATGAAGATGCTTCCACTTAGTTCAATGAGCTCTGAATCCTTGAGTTAGGTGCTTTGGAGGATCGGACTGATTTGTATCTTAATCATGGTATATCAAGATCTTTCACAGTCAATGAAAGAAATGGTACATTTTTAACTTTTTACTATTATCTGGAGCACAGTTCTGCTCTTTATTGGCAGCAGGTTATTTATTACAACAGGTAAGATTTCTTTGGATGTAATTCAAAAACGTAATCATGATATCCAAATAGTCTGTCCTCTGCCAGGCAGACTACTATTCAATGCAAAGTTAACAGGCCACCATGTTTTGAATAACTTAGCACCCACTAATAAATAAATTATTTATACACACTTAGAGATATCCCTCATAAATAATAGTGTTGAAAAGTGAATGTATCTGCATTTTATTATTGCAGGTAGAAAGAAATCTGCAATGATTCATATGGAAAAATACTATGTGTATGTGGGAAGTCCATTTTCCTTAGCCCCTACTGTTAACTAATGTTGCATACACATGGCTGTCATCTAAGACAGAAATTAACAAACCGTGCATGCTTTTTTTTTTTTTTAAGAACCATCTTCAAGGGGTAGGTTCTTACACCACATCAGATGAAAATGTGATTGTTTTTCATGGCTTCTCTTCTGCTGCAGAGTAGGCACATTAAAAAGACATCGCTGTCTATCTCAGTGTACACATGCAACAGTAAAATGTGTGTTATTTACTGATAAAAACCACATGACAGCAATTGAAGAACAGGACTTATTCTGTCAGTCAAATTAGGGAGGCAGAATATCTTCCGTGCCAACTGATTACTGTCTGGGTCTAAGTGTGGTGAACTGCCAGATCAATTATAATGGTACAGAAAAGGAAATATGAAGACAGATTGGCTTAATTCTAAACAGAATCATCAGTAAAATAGAAACCCAGGGACATTTTAATACAGCAGCCAATTACTTAAAATGAATCTTTGGCCTATACTGCAGTTTTTATGTATATTGTTTCCTTTTACACAAAGGATTAAAAAAAGGAAATCAACATACTATGGCATATTTCAGATGTAAATAACAACCAGATATGGAAGTCACTGATAAAATCTACATAAGGATGCCACTGAGAAAGGCACTCTTCTGAACTAAGTTTTTTGTGACAAGGACCCAGGAATATAGCCGGATAATTCACTATGCAGACAAATCAACCAACAACATGTAAGAGAATTTCATCACATTGACACATTGATGCGCTCTCTGCCTCTTTTTTCTATTCTGCTATAATTAGTCATAGCAAAAAGAGAGGATTAGACCTTCTCTGACATCCAACTTTCTCCCCTAGTGTTTATTATTCTATGACTTACATCTCCCAACACTAGAATAAAACGGATGGCAGTTTTATTAATAATGGGAATATGCTGAATCAGATTCTTCATCCTTTGAATTTCAAGTGCCTGTACCAGTCCCTTAATGTCCACATGGAAACCCCAGATATTCTACAATAGAGTCCAACAGTATATTCATCACAGAGCTCATAAACTAAGCACGGTCAAGCCTGGTCAGTGCTTGGATGAAATCTCAAAGGAAATTTTCAGGTGCTGATAAAGAAAAGATTATGACCCAGTAAAAGGGCTGTTCTTTCTGAGTTGGTGTTGAACTCATGATCAAATACAGTGCTAAGTGACATTGTCCTGAATGAGACATAAAAACTGAGACTACGGAGATCTCATAGAACTTTTTACAAGAATAGCAGTATGAATCCCTCTCAGTGTCTTGCCCAACTGAAAGTGAATAATTATATTCTAACTTTCCAAATAATTCCTCACATAGTATTAAATGGAGAAGTAATTCTTAACATAATTTCCTAAAAGCTGTTCTGCATTACTGCTGGCATATAAGGTTGCTCTGAAGATGTCTGTGTTTCAGTCATGGGTGATTGATTCCTATTTTAAAGAGTTTGGGGATCCGTCAGAATAAAAATTACAATATACATTTAAAGATATTGGATCCAATACACTTGCACTGGTGTAAATAAGTACAAAATTTGGTCCATTATTTTGCAGCTTGCTGGATTAAAACTATTAAAAATATGCAGTATTATAGCACTTAAAGCTGTTTACCACTGTTACTATTTTCTGTGACTATTCACCACTTTCACTGAGAAACCAACCTTGAAGAGAGTCTATTCCAAGTCCTAAGAGACATGTTTCCTCTATTTCTGGAGGCAGTGAGACATTGAGATACAGCAAAAAGTCTAAAGGAGCAGTGATATGAAGAATGTAACGTTCCTGACTCATTAGGAAGGAAATTCATCCTTAGCAGAAAAAATGGTGTTTTTGAGAATGAACGTGAGAATATCTTTCTGAAAATCTAAAAATATTAGATTCTCCCATTTTTTATTAATCACTGTATGTTGGTAAATGAAAAAATGTATTTTCCATACTTTAAATGCAACCAGTATTACAGCAATATATTATGCATCAAATTTTCTCTCTAATAAACAAATATTAAAAGTAAATCATCAACCTACATTAAATGGATTGAAAACTAATTGAGTGACATCACAAAAAATAATTGTAAACGGGGAATCATCATCCAGTGAAGGTGTTTTTATTTGGTTTGACAGAGATCTGTTCTTGGCCCAATGCTATTTGATATCTTTATTAATATCAGGAAGAAAATACAAAATCATTGCTGGTAAAATTTGCAGATGACACAAAAATTGGTGGATTGATAAATAAAGATAGGGACAAGTCAGCTATACAAACAGATCTGGATCACCTGGTAAAGTGAGCTCATTTGAACAATATGCACTTTAACTCAGCCAAATGTAAAGTCATGTATCTAAGAACAAGCAACGACACGCTAGGGTTCAGAAGGACCCCGTATGGGGGGGCCTAGAGAGCTCAATTAGAAGCTGGTCTCATTGATTTGATTATTAGGTAGACATGTTGTCATAAATATAAAGGGAAGGGTAAACACCTTTAAATCCCTCCTGGCCAGAGGAAAAACCCTTTCACCTGTAAAGGGTTAAGAAGATAAGGTAACCTCGCTGGCACCTGACCAAAATGACCAATGAGGAGACAAGATGCTTTCAAAGCTGGAGGGGGGGAGGAACAAAGGGTTTTCTCTGTCTGTGTGATGCTTTTGCTGGGACCAGAGCAGGAATGCAGGTCAGAACTCCTGTAAAAAGTCAGTAAGCAATCTAGTTAGATATGCGTTAGATTCTGTTTTGTTTAAATGGCTGATAAAATAAGTTGTGCTGAATGGAATGTATATGCCTGTTTTTGTATCTTTTTGTAACTTAAGGTTTTGCTTAGGGGGATTCTCTCTGTTTTGAATATGATTACCCTGTAAGGTATTTACCATCCTGATTTTACAGAGGCGATTCTTTTACTTTTTCTTTAATTAAAATTCTTCTTTTAAGAACCTGATTGCTTTTCATTGTTCTTAAGATCCAAGGGTTTGGGTCTGTGTTCACCTATGCAAATTGGTGAGGACTGTTATCAAGCCTTCCCCAGGAAAGGGGGTGTAGGGCTTGGGGCGATATTTTGGGGGGAAGACGTTTCCAAGTGGGCACTTCCCCTGTTCTTTGTGTAACACTTTCGTGGTGGCAGTGTTTAACCTAAGCTGGTAAGAATAAGCTTAAGAATAAGGTAAGAATAAGGGGTCTTTCATGCACGTCCCCACATCTGTACCCTAGAGTTCAGAGTGGGGAAGGACCCTTGACACATGTAGTTGGGCCTTCCTAGCTCTGGAGCTGAAGGACTTACAGATTGTACATTTACTAGGAATGTGGATCATTCCCAGATGGAGGTCCTTCAAGTGTCCATCTGAAGCTGGGATTGCTCCTCTGCACAAGGGACAGCGTTTAAACCCAGGTGAACTGAATGATGCCTCCTTAATAGGATAACTGCTTGAGAGTCACCATCAGTGGACTGGACATATGGGCAATCATTCCAAGGAGAAAGGAAAGTTACTTACTGTATACCATAACTGGAGTTCTTTTAGATGTGTTATCCATATGCCCTTTCCATGACCTGTCCTTCCATCCCCTCTACCTCAGAGTCCATTTCTAGGAGTTCTGGGGTGAGAAGGAATCGATCAATGGGCACGCCTCACCCTCATATGCCCTTGCAATGGAGCACGAGGACTGAAGAGTATATGCACGCCTGATGGGTACTGCTGGCCAAAAACACTCCAATCTCTTTCATGATCAGTGGATAACATATCTCAAAGAATTCTAATTACTGTACCCAGTAAGTAATTTTCCTTTCCTTGAACAGTAGGATGTCTGTGGGAGGGAGCACCTTTCCTGTGAGCCTTAGGCCTGAGGGCCTGCAGCAGACCCAGCCTCTGAGCAACCTAACAAGTGCAGCTGGTATATAGTAGGCTGCCTGGTTAGCAATATTGCCTGATTGCTGGGAATAGTCAGCAGACCTGTTTTTAAGCTCAGCAGCAGTTCAGCAGCTGCTTTAAGCAGCCATCCACAGTTGCAGGAGCTCCTGTGCCTGCTTGTTTCCTACCTTGTTCGTGCCTTGCTCAAACCCTGCTCCTGACTTGGCCCAAGCCTTGCCTCACTCCAGGAAACCCAACTCTGACCTTGGGCTACACTTCCTGACTTCTGACTCTGTCTCTGTCTCTTGGCTCTGGCATCTGACTTCAGCTTTGACCCTGGGCTCTTATTCCTGGCGACTGACTCCTGCATTCCTGCATGTCTTACAAAGCACGCAGCAGTCCTTCCTAACTTTTATGCACCTTCACTACTTTTTCACTATGCAGCATATTTGCCTAAATTTTTGAAAACCATATTTATGCTCTTTTAGCAGGAACTGTTTTATAAGTTGGTCTGCTAATGTGGTTTAATTGTTGAGGGAACATAAGTGTAGGGCTTCAGCTCCAAAGAGTGGGAATGTGTTCCTTGACTTTTGCACAACAAATGAAAACAGAAAACAAGAGTTGGTTTATAAAGCCAGAATCCGTTGATAAGATCTTGGCAATGAGAGACTTCTCAGTCAAGTAGAAAATTCACCACTCTCTCTCTCCCTTCTGAACCTTGAGGTTCAACAAAGAAAAGTAAAATGTAACTAGACAGAGATGATTCAAGATTCATAGATTTTTAAGGCCACTAACTACTAACACTAACACTGAACTATTAAACTACTAAATATTAAATTACTATCTATTCCACACAAAAACTGTAACTACTTAGCTAAGAGTATCTGGTAGTCTCTCGGACTGTGGGGCTCTGCCTCTAAGCCATGAGGCAGTGACAGGAACTGAATGGTGGCAGACATCTCTCTTCCTTATATGCCCTTGTAGCAGAGCAAAAGGACTGAAGAGCACATACATGCCCTACAGGAACTGCTAACCAAAAAGACTCCAGTCTCTGTCTCATGAGGTACATATGCACCATCAATGGAATGGGCATATGGACAATCACTCAAAGAAACTGATCAAGCTTCCAAATCATTCTATGTAATCATAAAGATACACAGAAATCCTTAGAAAATAAAAAATGTTATTACAACTAATTTCTGTTTATTAATGTCATTCCAACATATTGACACCTGGATAAAATCCTGCTTTTGGATTGCCCAGACATTATAATCAGCAAGAAAAAGCATTGCAGTACATTCCATTTTGGATAGTATCATGTCCCATTACTGTGAACAGCAGCAAGATTTCTGGCTAATTAAAATAAGTGTCAAGTACTAATAATTGCCAAGGCACTGATTAAAAAAACATTTTTTCTCCCTGGATATTGCATTTTTCTCTTACTTGACAGGACTCGAATATACTGCAGCATTAACCAAAAGTAATTAACTCTTAAACATGTCTGAATTATACTCACTATCAATGGACTTTCTGCTTGATTATTACACAGCTGCCATGTCACATAATGGCAATGCCAAACACATGCCACTCAGAATAATCAGTAGATACTGGTTAATAGATACTTAGCATCTGGTCAGTAGATACTGGTTTCCTGTGTACTGGTACAAAAATGTACCTGAGGTATGTCAGATTTTTTAATTAATTTTTCACAGATAGAACAATAGAGAGAAGTTGCAGAAAAAAGAAATGGACATGGTGAATCACCCAAAACCCTCCGAAAGGTAATGCAAATCATTTTTGGCCACGAGGTGTACTTGAATGAGGAAAGTTGAGTATGGGAGACTTAAACCTTGTCAACCCTTGAGAATTTTTACAAGTAATTAAGAACATAAGAACGGCCATATTGGGTCAGACCAATGGTCCATCCAGCCCAGTTTCCCATCTTTCGACAGTGGCCAATGCCAGATGCTTCAGAAGAAACCAACAGAACACATAATCATCAAGTGATCCATCCCATGTTGCCGATTCCCAGCTTCTGGCAAACAGAGGCTAGGGACACTCAGAGCATGGTTTTGCATCCATCCACTGATGGACCTATCCTCCATGAACTTATCTAATTCTTTTTTTGAACCCTGTTATAGTCTTAGTCTTCACAACACTGTCTGCCAAAAACTTCCACAGGTTGACTGTGCGTTGTGTGAAGAAATACTTCCTTATGTTTGCTTTCATTTGGTGACCCCTAGTTCTTGTGTTCTGATGAGTAAATAACACTTCCTTATTTACTTTCTCCACACCAGTCATGATTTTATAGACCTCTATCATATCCCCTGCTTAATCATCTCTTTTCCAAGCTGAAAAGTCCCAGTCTTATTAATCTTTCCTAAGATGGAAGCCGTTCCATATCCCTAATAATTTTGTTGCCCTTTTCTGTATCTTTTCCAATTCCAATATATCTTTTTTGAGATACGGTGACCTCAGCTGCATGCAGTATTCAAGATGTGGGCATATCATGGACTTATATAGAGGCAATATTATATTTTCTGTCTTATTATCTATTCCTTTCCTAATTGTTCCCAACATTCTGTTTGCTTTTTTGACTGCTGCTGCACATTGAGAGGATGTTTTCAGAGAACTATCCACAATGACTCCAGATCTCTTTCTTGAGCTCCCAGCAGTTCAGCAGTACCAGTCCTAGCACCATTGGGAGCCTGAGCGTAGCTCTGGCTCTGGCAGCCATTTTCAGCATTGTGTCAATTAAACCTGCTCAAAGCAAGTCAGGCTGACATAGTGTTGAAAGGCTGCCAAATCCAGAGAGCTGTATATGCAATGGACTTCCTGAGGAAACTACAATCCATCGGTGATCTTCCAGAAAACACCATCCTGGCCACTATGGATGTAGAAGCCCTCTACACCAACATTCCACACAAAGATGGACTACAAGCTATCAGGAACAGCATCCCTGATAATGTCACGGCAAACCTGGTGGCTTACCTTTGAGACTTTGTCCTCACCCACAACTATTTCACATTGGGGGACAATATATACCTTCAAGTCAGCGGCACTGCGATGGGTACCCGCAGGGCCCCACAGTATGCCAACATTTTTATGGCTGACTTAGAACAATGCTTCCTTAGCTCTCGTCCCCTAACACCCGTACTCTACTTGCGCTACCTTGATGACATCTTCAACATCTGGACCCATGGAAAAGAAGCCCTTGAGGAATTCCACCATGATTTCAACAATTTCCATCCCACCATCAACCTCAGCCTAGACCGATCCACACAAACGGTCAATTTCCTGGACACTACTGTGCTAATAAGCGATGGTCACATAAACGCCACCCTATACCGGTAATCTACTGACCGCTATATTTACTTACATGCCTCCAGCTTCCATCCAGGACACACCACACGATCCACTGACTACAGCCAAGCTCTAAGATACAACCGCATTTGCTCCAATCCCTCAGACAGAGACAAACACCTACAAGATCTCTATCAAGCATTCTTACAACTACAATACCCACCTGCTGAAGTGAAAAAACAGATTGACAGAGCCAGAAGAGTACCCAGAAGTCACCTACTACAGGACAGGCCCAACAAAGAAAATAACAGAACGCCACTAGCCATCACCTTCAGCCCCCAACTAAAACCTCTCCAGCGCATCATCAAAGATTTACAACCTATCCTGAAAAATGATCCCTCACTCTCACAGATCTTGGGAGACAGACCAGTCCTCGCTTACAGACAGCCCCCCAACCTGAAGCAAATACACTCCAGCAACCCCACAACAAAAACACTAACCCAGGAACCTATCCTTGCAACAAAGCCTGATCCCAACTCTGGCCACGTATTTATTCAAGTGACACCATCATAGGACCTAATTACATTAGCCACGCCATCAGGGGCTCATTCACTTGCACATCTACCAATGTGATATATGCCATCATGTGCCAGCAATGCCTCTCTGCCATGTACATTGGCCAAACTGGACAATCTCTACACAAAAGAATAAATGGACACAAATCTGACATCAGGAATCATAATATTCAAAAACCGGTAGGAGAACACTTCAACCTCTCTGGCCACTCAGTAAAAGATTTAAAGGTGGCAATTTTGCAACAGAAAAGCTTCAAAAACTGCTGAGCTTGAATTAATATGCAAACTAGATACCATTAACTTGGGTTTGAATAGAGACTGAGAGCAGCTGGGTCATTACACATATTGAATCTATTTCCCTAAGTTAAGTATCCTCACACCTTCTTGTCAACTGTCTAAATGGGCCATCTTGATTATCACTACAAACGTTTTTTTTCTCCTGATGATAATAGCTCATCTTAATTAATTAGCCTCTTACAGTTTGTATGGCAACTTCCACCTTCTCTGTATGTATATATATCTATATCTTCTTACTATATGTTCCATTCTATGGAAGTGGGCTGTAGCCCACAAAAGCTTATGCTCTAATACATTTGTTAGTCTCTAAGGTGCCACAAGTACTCCTGTTCTTTTTGCGGATACAGACTAACACGGCTGCTACTCTGAAACTTAAAATATCTGTACATTTTGACAAGTCTGTGAAATCTGAGTTGGGCAGCTTACCTCATAAAATCTCTCAGGTTAGGTAAAAACTGAAGGTATTTATAAAACTGAGCCAAATTACTTTTTCTATTGCTTTTTCTCTTTTTGTATCTCCTGCTAAAATAAATATGCCTGCCCTGCAATGCATTTGATTTTTTTAACCCCAGTGGTATTGATACCTTGAGCAGGGAGATAGGGGGACAGGGAACAGAAGGGAGGAAGGGAGAGCGAGCAGAAAGCAGCTTGGAAAGGAAAGTTTAGAGGTGGCAAATGTGGCTGATGGTTGTGGAATTTGATACTGCAGGGAAATAACACTTGTTAGCTTTAAGTTTCTGGCACAGATGCTGTTTTAAGCACTCTTGTGAGGGTGAAGGGCAGGGCTAAAAGCTAAGTGGGCAGAGAGAGAGGCGTCTCGCTCCACCCAACATGGTGATGAACAGTGGTTACCAAGAAAAAAATTGTTTAAATCACACTTTACAATTGTATTGTAATGCAGCACATAATACTGACTAGTACAGCTGCCCTCTAGAATATTTTCAGGTTGGCTGTTGGTAGAGGTCTCCTCCATGGCAGTCTTAGTTTGTTTGCATGCAGTTCTTGTGTAACCTCCAAATTTGCTGGGTCATACAGTTCTTGGCTGCCCATAAAAATCTCCTCCTGGTACATGTGGAATTAAGGGTGCTTTTAGTCAAGGCTTGGGTGCTTGACATGCTATCTTAATTCCTGGAAAACTATCCACCACCAATCTGGAGTGTGTGATGTTGTCACTTGCAAAAATGTGGTCCAGTTCTTCATTGTATGGCCAGGTAGTGGGAGAATTACCAAAGGTTCTGTTCTTGTACCTTGTCTTCGGGTATTTTTTCTGGGGTTCCTTTGCTTTGACTTGGCACTGGGAACAGCTCTGGGAGTGCCCCCCACCTTCATGTGCTCTGACAGTGCCCTGCAGATGTCTGCATTCTGGTGACTCTTCTCCACATGGGACTGGACACACAGTACTCCAAAGATGACAATCAAGTTGAAGAGCTCTGCAGAGATCCACATGGAAGCTGTCGGTGGGTGAGGGGGTAGAGTTGCAATCGGTATTTGAATCCAGGTGTGTGAACTCACCACTACCTTGTACCGAGAAGCAGTGCACCTGGCTGAGTGCCAGCATTTAAACCAAGAGGTGACATCTGTTCAAATGACTGTGAAGCAGTTGAGGGCACACAGGTACACAAACAGGCTGATCCATGTGTGAAGCAATACAGCCAGATGAACCTTAGAGTGAATAAGCTCACTGTGGAGTGAATTTACTCCTGTTCCAAGAATTACTTACTGCAGCCTAAGATGCCAATTAATTCACTTTAAAAAAAGTGGACACAAGGTACTGTAAGGCAACCAAAAGTTACTCCGAAGTAACATTCCCATGTAGATGAGCCCTCAAATATCCATCCCAAACACACTGCCAAACTCATCCATTTCATCCTCAACCATAACAATTTTACATTCAACAATAAACACTTTGTCCAAACCATACGAACTGATATGGGTACTAGGATGGCTCCCCAATATGCCAACCTCTTCATTAGCCACGTTGAAGGAGAATTTCTGGACAAATGCATCATGAAACCAGTATACCTGAGATACATTGATGATATTTTTATCCTCTGGACAGGTGACTTAAACTCCCTCATAGATTTCTGCCACAACTTCAACAACCACCCCCCATCCATTAAACTCTCACTGGAACACTCTCACTCTAGCATCAACTTCCTGGACATCACAACCAGCTTCAACAATGGAACCCTACAAACAATTAAATACAAGAAACCCATGGATCACCACACCTACCCTCAAAGATCCAGTAACTACCCCAGACACACCGAGAAATCTGTCATCTACAGCCAGGCACTCAGATACCACAGAATATACTCCACAGAGAAAGTCCGGGATATACACCTTAACATATTCCAAACCGCCTTCACCAAACAAGGACACTCCACCAGAGAAGTAGATCACATCATGGAACAGGTCACCCAAATACCCTGTGAAAAGCTGCTTCAATACAGAAATAAAACCTCCATGTCAAAGTAGTAGGCCAAAGGGGGACAAAGGAGGCCTAAGCGGGACAAAGGAGGGGAAACTCACTCTTGTTTGCAAGGCAGCAAGGCCTTGGCGGCCAGCATCAGTAAAGCATCCTTTGTCCTCATGGCTGAGAGGCCTAGTGACTGGAGTCAGTAAAGTGGCCCTTCTCCTCAGGGAAGTGATACCTAGTGGCCAGAGTCAGTAAAGCCACCCCTGTTTGCAGAGCCGCGAGGCCTAGTGGCCGGAGTCAGTAAAGCTGTGCTGTGCTGCCCAGTGTCTATCATTTCAGATAGCAGCACTCAATAGTCCCAATATTAGGCCATTGCTCCTAATCCCTTGGGCAGTCACCGCTCCCCGCAGTGGATGCAGGAAAGAGTAAGAGGACCCAGGCCCACCTTACTCCACCAGGTCCACAGGAAATCTGCAAAACACTTTCAAAAGATGAGCTTCAGAGCTTAAATTCATAACTTTGCTATACGTTAAAAATCATGGATGAGTAGTGACACCGGATTTATGGTTTATTACAACAATCTACAGCTCACTAACAACGCCCCTCCAGCAGCCTCTCCCCTTTCTTTCCCCCCTGGGACTGGAGGGGTGTTAACAAGAGGCCTCACCTTGAATGGTCTGTTGAAATATGTGTTGACTACCTATGCTAAACACTCTGTTCCACCTTGTGTTTAGCTGTGACACTGAGTACATTGCCCAGATCTGAAAAAGTGCTCTGTGTAAGCTTGAAAGTTTGTCTCTCACCAACAGTAGTTGGTCCAATAAAAAAATATTACCTCACCCACATCGTCTCTCTAAGCCCTCAGAGAGTTACTTGCATAAAATATGCATGACTCTAGCTAGCGATATCCAACTCAATTCCATTAGTGCTAAAATTAACCCTTCTCCCCCTCACCTAAAACATAGAAGACAGTTCACTATTTGGCTCCTTAGAACTGAATATTCACAAATCCAGGCACCAAACAAGGATCCTCTCTAGAAGAGATCTCACAAACTAACCATCTGTGATACTTGGTACACAGTGCCCTCTCTGTAAAGCTATTTTTTGGGTGGCATTATGATGACATACATTGAAACTGGGCCAAATTCCTCTGAAATCAATGGAGCTCCAGGCATTTATAGCAAGAGATAATTTGGCCCACTAATGGGAGTTTCTGATGTACAAGGAATGCAGGGTAAGGCTTTGTAAAGAAATTATTGATGAATATTCAGGTAAAAGTACAACAGACTGCACAGAGGAGTCTTATATATGAGTATGGTGTTCATTTTCACACATATAAACTCCAGCATAATTACTTCTCTCTCTGATCTCCCAGTTTAGCAAACAGACTAATAAGATCCTCTTCTACCTGAATTCCAGCTGCAGGAACTGAACAGACACTCACCAGTTTTGACAAAACCAACTGAAAAAAAAACAGATTGGACAATAGAGATTAATGATCATTGAACTATGAGCATGTTTCTTTTCTTCTAACTGGCACAATTTTGTTTATTTTTATTTATTTGTCTTTCCCCTTCTTCTTTTTAAATTGTCCAGTGAACGTTACGTCCTCTACACCACCAAACAGTTGCTAGTGGTGGCAGGGCCAGGTGATACTGTGAGCTTCTCCTCAAAGCATTAATGGACTTACTTGCCAGGTTCAACAATTATTTGAAAGACTGGTGTTTTGGTCTAGACTCTCTGTCACTCAAAATCCCTCTATTTATGCCCTCCATTCCACAGAGGAAACCATTCTAAAGAGTTATCCCTCGTTGCATATGTCAAGACCCATAAACTCTCTGTGAGCACAATTGAGGGCTTCCATTATTTACTTAATTGGTATCTATTTTGATTAAAACTGTCCTATAAAATAAAGAAAAGAAACAACAATGAAAATCCCAAATCATTAGAAATTGCCACTTTACTGCCTTATTGAGTGTTTAGTGTTTTTATTTAGTAATGTCACAAAGAGTGGTTTCTACACTGCTTTATTTGTAACCCTAATCCATTCTCCATTCTCTAAAATCTAGTGACTAGGTTATCGACCTTTGGTAGGGACCAATGTTCTTTTATAATCATTAATTTGTTTTAGTTTTCTAGAGGGAAGCATTTTATTCTTGCAAAAGGAATTTCCTTTTTCAATTACATCCATGAGCAGTTAAAAAAAAAAAAAAACCTCAACAAGCCCCCAGTTATATAATAAAGCCACTGAAGAGCGTGTGTGAAAGGAGGGGACATAAGAATTAAAAGGTTATTTTAATCTCAGTGCATGGGAATTAAAGAAGTGAATCCATTACTGGTTAAATAATATTTTAATATGAACAATCATAGCACTGGGCTATAGTGAATGTGAATGTTCAGTTTATGCACTGTCTTAAAGGGATCCAGGCTCGGATTAGAGTAAACTGGATGAAACTCAACCCCAAGAAAACTGAAATTATGTCTACACTATGGAGACTACACTGGCATAGCTATGTCAGCATGCCTATGCCAGCATAACCCTCCGATGTAGCTGCAGCCTCCACTAACAGAAGGGATTTTTCTATTGGTGTCGGAACACCACCGCCCTGAATGACATTAGTTATGTTGATGGAAGAACTCTTGTGTGAACATAGCTGTGCCTACACTACGGGTTATGTCGGCATAGTTACATTGGTCGGGGTGTGTTTTTTTCACACCCTTAACCAAGTAACTATGCCAGTATAACTTTCAAGTCTGAGGTTATGCTGGTAGGTTGGTGAATAATTGATGGAGGTGACAATGGCTCCCTCAGAAAGGGAGTTTGCCCACCTTTTGTTAGGGTTTGTTTATATAGAGAGACTCAGGAAAGCTAAGATGAATTAACTAAAACCGTGACGTGCATAAATTAAAACATTAAATTCATTCATGGATGCTCCTATTCAGGAGTAAAGTGACCTTAGTTTGCTGTAGCGAAACCCATGTAGGATTAAACTACAGTGAATTAAGGCCACTTGACTTCTGAATGAGAGAGTCCATGGTGGGGGTTAGTATGTTTAAACTTATGTGCTTTCACTTCACACATTTAAGCCCTCTTTTCACTGCTAGAAAAGCTGCATTTTTTACCTCAGCTTTAACTAATGTATGTGAACTATCCCAAGGTAAAAATACAGTGAAGACAAGGCACTTTAATTTTGTTGTGAGGTAGTCTAGGCAAGTTCAGCACTACAACCCAGCCTGCTGTTCACCTTGCCTAGTTTACCTCATGGCAAAACTAAAGTGACTGTTCTTCACTGTGTTTTTACCTTGGGATAGCTCCTGTGTGTTAGTTAGCCTGAGGTAATTAATATCTCGCTTTTAGCAATCTAGACAATGGCTTAGTTAATTCATCTTAACTTTCTTGAGGGTCCCTGTGTAGACCAACCCATAAATTCTTTACATAGTTGCAGAGAGTAGAATGGGGAAGGGAGAGGAGAACAGGTGGTCTATCCACGCTGACACAATGCTTTTTGCAGGAGTATGGGTCTGACACAACACTTAATGAAGTAAACTGGAGTTCTTCCATTGCCTTCAATGAGTAGTGGATCAGGCCCTATATCACTAACATATGCCAATTACTGCCTCTTCCTAACCTATAATCACTGCATTAATATACTACAACCACTACTTAGTAGTCCATTTTACTGCTAAAATACCGTGAAGTGTGTGTTTCTAGAAACTAAACTAAACTTTTTATTTCTTAGCTTCAGGCTATTGCTTGTTCTACCATCTTTAGAAAATGAATAATTCTCTTCTTTCATTTATACAGCTTTTTATAATCCTGTAGTCTCCTTGAGTCTTTTCTAGACTATATTGATTTAGCTCCCTTGGTCTCCACTTGTGCCTTATTTGTTAATGTTTCTAGAATTTTT
This sequence comes from Natator depressus, assembly GCF_965152275.1. Classification (NCBI taxonomy): domain Eukaryota; kingdom Metazoa; phylum Chordata; order Testudines; family Cheloniidae; genus Natator; species Natator depressus. The sequence continues at coordinate 122,962,508 of NC_134236.1, forward strand.
GTTCCCTTTCTTTGTATTTTCTTCAGGTTTTTCTCGGGTCTTTTTAAACAGTAGATATCAGAAATGAACACAATATTCCAGGTGTGACTGCACTTGGACTATATAGTGTGTCATTATTACCTAATTTGACATGTGGTCCCTTACATACATTCAAGTACTGCACTGGCATTTTTTGCAAAGGCATCACATACTGAAGTTCATATACAGTTTACTATCTGCCCTATATCTTTCTCATACTCAGTGCACTCCTTATCATCATCTAGCCCCCATCTTGTAGCTGTGCAATTTCTTCTGAGGTATATGACTTTACATTCATATTGAATTTCACCTTGTTGAATTTAATCGGGACCACTTTGTCCATCACTCTGAAATGCAACAACCTCTGAAAGGAAGGAGACAGCCTTTAAATAGTACAGAGCAATATTATCGGACAGTTCAGGCCAAGTAGAGAAGACTGTCTTATCCATCTATCGCTAAGGCGGCCTAAATGACTTTGCCTTGAGGAGGTATGCATGACAGAGCCAATATATTTCAATGGAGTTTTCAGTCTGCTCTTTTAAAGCTACCATGCCAAAGCATCTTTTTTAAGCAGTTTATTGTTACATAGAGTACGGAAGAATGTAAAATTCAGCTGTCACTCCTTCCCTTCCAAAAAGTTACATGAGATTTTTAAACATCACAAGTGGTCAAGATCTTTGCTTTACATTTTATATGAAACATGGTACCCGCTGCAATCCAGTGAAATTTAACACTATGCAGGGGCATTAGATTAGTACTGACTAAGAAAACAGGACTATCCTGAAATAGTTGAATTACCAGCATCACTTGTTACAACACAGATATTTTCCTTAGTGGTTTTTTGGCAGGTCCAAACCTGCTTAGTTTATGAGATCTCAGAAACTCAAGAGCTAAATTGGTATGGTGTCATGTTTTCCTAGACCCAAACAGAAAACTACTATTTTGAAACAAAATTATTTTTCTTTTAAAGAAAACAAGAAAAAATAAAAATAAAATGTCCATGAGCTCACAAAGGGTTTATCTCCTCTGACAGTCTGTACTAACTAGAGCTGTGCAAATAACCAGTTTTTTTGGTTTGGTTGCTGAACCAAAAAATAAAAAAGGTTTTGCATCAACTCAAAACAACCAATTTTCATCCAAGCAAAAAAATACAATACAAATTCATTTCAGGTCAAATGAAATGTTGCATTTTGTTTAAGATTTTTACCTTTAAAAATAATAGAATTAAAATACAATTCAAAATGAAAAGTGATTTCAAATAAAAAAGCTGAAACATTTCATTTTAAAAGTGTCGAATGAAACATTTTGTCATTTTCTGAAGAAGAAGAAAAAAAACAAACATTGATCAAAACAATTAGACAAATTTGATTCAAATTAACAAAATATTTCAGTTGCTCTGAATTAGCATTTTTGGGTGAAAAAATTTTGCTCCAAAAATGTCACACAGCTCTGGTACAAAGCTCTGAGAACAAAATTATGGCTGAGAGACAGGGTATGAACAAGGAACTGAGTGGAAGCATGAATTGGTTGCTCCTGCTTACTTGCTTAATGCAAGGAAGGTTATTTATTTGTTTCCTACACTAAATACACTACAAAGCAAATGCGAAATTAAAATCCTATGAATACTGCTGACATAAAAGTATTAACCCACTACAATGCAAATCTAGGGCGCTCGCTTCATTCAGGTTATAATGTGGATTGACAGGCAACACATCACTCTTGACAGGATTTTTTTAGTCATTATTATTGAATGTCATTCAATATATTGATCAAACTACTAAATTAAAAGATCAACTAATGATCTGTATCTCAATTTTATGTCAACCTTAATCTACCTTTTTAGCCACCAGCCTATTTTCCTTTTTAGGAAAGTATACCAAGGAAGGTTAAACAGTGGCGGTTAGTAACAACAATTTCCAGAGCATTCATTGATCTTGTTGAAGGTCTTGCCACTTTTCATTTGCATCTCTTCTTAGCCAGTCCAGTACACAACAAAAACTGAAGCCAATTTCTCAGGTCTGTGTATTGCTAAAAATAAATTATTCTGATGAAAAGGATAAAAAGGAGACACCAGGTCTGATCCTGCAAGAACTCTATGTGCATAACTCCCACTGACTTTGTTGAAATTCCCAGAATCACGTCCTATAAGTTGAAAACTTATCACAAGAACAAAAATCAAAACTTTGAACAAAAACTTTATCATAATCAAAGTATAAAACACATGAATAATGACAACACAAATGACTGCTTCTTGGAACAGCTAATTTTGGAGACCACAAAAGGAACAGCTGCTCTTAACTCAGTCCTAACTAACATATAGGAGTTAGTACAGGAAATAACTTCACTTGCACCACAAAGTAATGTAGTCCAGAATATTACCGATTTAACTCATAATTAAACTGGAGAATTCACCACCACAAATTAATACGGAAAAAAAGACCATAACAGGATTTTGAAAAGGATTAGAAGATTACAATACATGGATAAAATGAATGTCTGAAATTAGAATAAAAATTGCTAAGGGATATAACTTCATGATTCAGACTATAAGACAACACCTGGCAGCACCCAGGATTTAGGAAGAAACTCCTCCTATAGTTGTATCATTATAAAACAGGCTTCTTCCTTAGCATCTAATACTGGCCACAGATGGAGACAGGATACAAGACTAAATGGACAATGATCTGATTTGTTACCACAATTCTTATGTTTTTATGTAATATATAGGGCTGTCAAGTGATTAAAAAAATTAATCACGATAAATCGCACAATTAATTATGTGAATAATCATGCTGTTAAATAATAATAAAATATCATGTATTTAAATAGTTTGGGGTAATTTCTACATTTTCAAATATATCGATTTACATGTGAATTACAACACAGAATACAAAGTGTACAGTGCTCACTTTATATTTATTTTTTTATCACAAATATTTGTGTAATGCCGACAGACCTTGGTTGTCGGTGGGATTGAACCTGCGACCTCTGGAGCTTCGTGCATGAGCCTTTACTACATGAGCTAAAAGCCAACTGGCTATTAGTTAAGGCTATAGGGCAGACTCATTATCAATCAATCAATCGCTTTCTCCCCTTCCTCCCCCCCTCACAGTGCCACTAGATGGGACAGAACACCATACCCAGAAGGTATGTGGGCTACAGTTGCACTATAAAAAATGAAAGAAATAGTATTTTTCAATGCACCTCATACAAGTACTGCACTGCAATCTCTATCATGAAAGCTGAATTTACAAGTGTAGAATTATGTAAAAAAAAATAACTGCATTCAAAAATAAAACAGTGTAAAACTTTAGAGCCTACAAGTCCACTCAGTCCTACTTCTTGTTCAGCCAATCGCTGAGACAAACAAGTTTGTTTACATTTTCCAGCTTCTTGTTTACATCACCTGAAAGTGAGAACAGGTGTTCTCATGACACTATTGTAGCTGGCGTCGCAAGATATTTACGTGCCAGATGCACTAAAGATTCATATGTTCCTTTATGCTTCAACCACCATTCCCGGGGATGAGCATCCATGCTGATGACGGGTTCTGCTCGATAACAATCCCACCAGTGGAAAGGTTGATTTTCTTTTTTGGTGGTTCGGGTTCTGTAGTTTCCACATTCGAGTGTTGCTCTTTTAAGACTTCTGAAAGCATGCTCCACACTTCGTCCCTCTCAGAATTTGGAGGGCACTTCAGATTCTTAAAACTTGGGTTGAGTGAGATAGCTATCTTAAGAAATCTCACATTGGTACCTTCTTTGTGATTTGTCAAATCTGCAGTGAAAGTGTTCTTAAAACAAACAACATGTGCTGGGTCACCATACGAAACTATAACATGAAATACGGCAGAATGTGGGGAAAACACAGTAGGAGACATACAGTTCTCCCCAAAGAAGTTCAATCACAAATTTAATTAATGCATTATTTTTTAATGAGCATCAACAGCATGGAAGCACGTCCTCTGGAATGGTGGCCGAAGCATGAAGGAGCATACAAATGATTAGCATAACTGGCATGTAAATACCTTGCAATGCCAGCTACAAAAGTGCCAGGCGAATGCTTGTTCTCACTTTCAGGTGACATTGTAAATAAGAAGCAGGCAGCATTATCTCCCATAAATGTAAACAAACTTGTTTGTCTTAGCGATTGGCTGAACAAGAAGTAGGACTGAGTGGACTTGTAGGCTCTAAAGTTTTACATTGTTTTGTTTTTGAGTGCAGTTATGTAAAAAAAAAATCTACATTTGTAATTTGCACTTACATGATAAAGAGAATGCACTACAGTACTTGTATGAGATTAACTGAAAAATACTATTTCTTTTGTTTGCTATTTTTACAGTGCAAATAGTTGTAATAAAAAATGAAATAAACTGAGCACTGTAAACTTTGTATATTGTGTTGTAACTGAAATCAATATATTTAATAATGTAGAAAAACATCCAAAAATTTTAAATAAATTTCAATTGGTATTCTATTGTTTAATAGTGCAATTAAAACTGAGATTAATTGCAATTAATTTTTTTAATCGCAATTAATTTTTTGAGTTAATTGCATGAGTTAACTGCGATTAATTGACAGCCCTAGTAATATAAAATATGTTTTTAAAAAAATAAATTCTGCCTTCAAATGTGTATTTCGGTCTCCCTTCTGAGGGCAGAATTTGGCCCTGAATATATTTCAGATTAATTTCTAACATAAAAATAACAGAACCATTATTAGACACTAAGCAATTTTACTACAGCAGTACCAGCATTGTTCCTTGTTACACAAGATGATAAGATATAGTGTTCAAAACCATGATTTCTAGTGATAAATATCTCAGTCAGGTCATATTTGACAAAAAATTAGCCAGATCAGGATAAGCGTTGTTAACCTCTTTTTGCAATAATTGCTTTTAAAAAAGCAAGGTGAAAACAAAATTAATGGATTTATGCAGGCAGGGTGAAAGTGAGGAGTGCCAGCACAAGGTCTATGTAGAATGCTCCATTAAAAGCCTCAACATAGGGCTTAGGTGAGACTTAAGTGGTGCACAGACCTCTGCAACGGTGAATTTCACCTATAAGCCTGATTCTAATTTCCTTGCACACACAAAACTCCCAGGAGGTCCAATTGTGAAATCCTTCCCCAGTCAAATCTCTCATTCTTTGCTATAAACCAGGCCCACTGATTTCCTAGTGCTCAAATAATATTTGGGGTGGGGGAAATTGATTCTCAGCTGGTGTACATTGTCAGCTCCATTGACTTCACTAGAGCTTTGGCAATTTACAAACAGCTGAGGATCTTCCCTTGGCTATTCAAGGAGTTCAGTCTCAGATCATTCCCAGTACATTAATGAAAGCTACGTACATACATTTCCCATGCACTTATGAGGGAGCGTACCCGTAAAAGATTTGCTCCTAAATGAAAATATTGCGGGGGAGAAGGGAATTTGAACATTATTTCACATATTTCTTAATTAAAGGAGAGTAAACTTTGAAGAGGTGCAGAGATATTTAACTAGTTGCTAAGCTTACATAGCAACTATTTTTCATTGCTTTTTTTTGTTCACAATTGCTCACTTGAAAGGAACTTAACACAGTCAGGATGTTCTCATTGCCATGTTCATGGAAGTCTACAGGAAAAACTACACAATGTCAAATTGAAATGGAAATGCAACTCAATGGGGCAAGAACACTGCAATGTATAAATAATAAGATCGTAGAACAGTGAGAAGTATTTTGGCATGATGCAATATCAAAACTAAATTAAATTATATCAATAAGTAAATAAAGAACATTTTGTGGTGTAAAAAACAAATCATGTTAATGCTAACCAAATAAAACTGCCTTATAATTCCAAAATGTAAAAGAAACTATAACAAGGCAAGTCTGTGAAGACAAAATCATATTATCACTGGTCAAAAAACAGAGGAAATTAAACACAATAAAATACAAAAAACCACTCTTCCTTGCAGTGTTACAATATGAGCAACATATCGCCATGTAAAAGTTCCTAGTTCAGTGGTCCCCAAACTCTGGGGTGTGTCCACTAGGGGGACGCATAGGAATGTCCAGGAGGCCCCCGGGGCCCGGGACAGCCCCCACCAGGGGGCAGGGAGGGAGCGCCACCCATCCTTGCTCTGTCCCCCCTCAACTCCGGCTCAGCCCCCAGCTGCAGCTGTGGCAAAGTCCCTGCTCCTGGCCGCTCTCGGCCTCTCGACCTCGCTCCCAGCCCAGGGGGCACAGGCACATTCTATTTCTGGTAAGCAGGGGCATGAGAGGAAAAGTTTGGGGACCACTGTCCTAGTTCAATATGTGAGGACACTCCTTAACCTCTGGCCAGCAGGAGATGAAAATACATTCACAGAATCCATTACTCGTTTCCACATGATCCCTTGCTTCAAGGAATGTGTTTTCTATGTTCTCTGACATGAAAAACTTTATATGCTCACTGCAAGGAATTTTCTACATGAAGTGACATGAACCTTGCACTTTAATTAATTTTATGCCCCTTTTACATATTTTTTTTCAATTTTGTAAAAAGCTTTATTTACCGGGTGCATTTTTAGATACACAATTCATCATATCTTGTAAGAAAAAAATTGTGCAACTCTTAAGATTTGTAAAAGAGGGCCTCTCTTATTCAGATCTCATAAACTGTGTGGAATAGAGCTTTCCAATATGGTGATGATAGCATTTTTAACTTTGCTATGCAATATAGTCAAGAATTATATGATCACACGCTGTTTCTCAAATAGTGCAATTTAACATCACATAGCTTTTTCTATATAGTTTGATTCACATACCTAGCATCTTGTAATATTGCATACTACTTTGTTCAAGCTAAATAGAATCTATTAAATCTCAATTTTGGGCCAGATTTTCAAAAGAGCTCAGCTCCTTTTTAGGCACCTAAGTGAAACAGCCAGATTTTCATAAATACTCAGCACCCAGCAGCTCCCACTAAGAATATGAAGGATCTCAAAGCGTATTACCAATATTAATTAACCCATTTTATGGATACTGAGGAAAGAGCAGGTAAGTGTATTACCAAAAGCAAGTTGGTGACAGAGCCAGAAAAAAGGACCCCGAACTCCTGATTCCCCACTCGTGTATAGAACCATCAATGTTTCCTCTCTAGCCCTTGCTCGAACACAGAACTAATATATTCTAACATTCAGTATTGTTGCTGAAATAATTGCTTTGAACAGAATCTTTGCTTGCTTAATTTTTTTATTTCCTAAATAGTGTGAAAAGCATGATCAAGCTCTCACATATAATTTAAGTATATTTTTCCCCAATGTCAAATAACTAAAAACCAAAACCTTTTTATTTTAGAGTACTTGCAAATTTAAATTGTAGATTTTGCTTCAGGGCCTGGAAACTGTTACAAATTCAAATTAAACTTTAATTAAATTAGTTAAATAGGAGTTTTAAAGGGTATTGCATGCATAGTTTACAATTGTAACAATTATATAACAAGTGTGAAGTGATCAAGTGTCCTGACTTTAATAGTAACCACCACATTAAGTAGATTTCCAATTACATTATGGGTTCCAGACAGAAAACCACAATTAGTGAGCATCTGACTTAGAGTCTTTCAAATTTATTGAACTGTGGGAAGCCCTACTTGCAATATGCAAAATGCTGGGCTTATAATGAATGAAGAGAGGGAACTCGATAGCCTGGGGGATTAATATGGAGTCTTTCATGTCTAGGTTAGTAATTCAACTCCAGCCCAAATCAATAACTAACAATAACAACAACAACAAAAATGAGGAGTACTTGTGGCGCCTTAGAGACTAACAAATGTATTTGAGCATAAGCTTTCGTGGGCTAAAACCCACTTCATCAGATGCATACAGTGCAAAATACTGTAGGAAGATATATATATACACAGAGAACATGAAAAAATGGGTATTGCCATACCAACTGTAACGAGACCAATTAATTAAGCTGGTTTATTATCAGCAGGAGAAAAAAAAACGTTTTGTAGTGATAATCAGGATGGCCCATTTCAAACAGTTGACAAGAAGGTGTGAGTAACAGTGGGGGGGGGGAATTAGCACGGTGAAATAGTTTTTACTTTGTGTAATGACCCATCCACTCCTAGTCTTTATTCAAGCCTAATTTAATGGTGTCCACATTTGCAAATTACTTCCAATTCTGAAGTTTCTCATTGGAGTCTGTTTTTGAAGTTTTTTTGTTGGAGAATTGTGACTTTTAGGTCTGAAATTGAGTGACCAGGGAGGTTGAAGTGTTCTCCAACTGAATTTTGAACGTTATAATTCTTGATGTCTGATTTGTGTCCATTTATTCTTTTGCGTAGAGATTGTCCGGTTTGGCCAATGTACACGGCAGAGGGGCTGTCATAAATATAAAGGGAAGGGTAAACACCATTAAAATCCCTCCTGGCCAGAGGAAAAACCCTTTCACCTGTAAAGGGTTAAGAAGCTAGGATAACCTCACTGGCACCTGACCAAAATGACCAATGAGGAGACAAGATACTTTCAAAAGCTGGGGGGAGGGAGAAACAAAGCCTCTCTCTCTGTCTCTGTGATGCTTTTCCTGGGGACAGAACAGGAATGGAGTCTTAGAACTTAGTAAGTAATCTAGCTAGATATGCATTAGATTCTGATTTCTTTAAATAGCTGAGAGAATAAGCTGTGCTGAATGGAATGGATATTCCTGTTTTTGTGTCTTTTTGTAACTTAAGGTTTTGCCTAGAGGGATTCTCTATGTTTTGAATCTAATTACCCTGTAAGGTATTTATTTGACTTATGAGGAGAGGCTGAGGGAACTGGGATTGTTTCGTCTGCGGAAGAGAAGAATGAGGGCGGATTTGATAGCTGCTTTCAACTACCTGAAAGGGGGTTCCAAAGAGGATGGATCTAGACTGTTCTCAGTGGTAGCTGATGACAGAACAAGGAGTAATGGTCTCAAGTTGCAGTGGGTGAGGTTTAGGTTGGATATTAGGAAAAACTTTTTCACTAGGAGCATGGTGAAACACTGGAATGCGTTACCTAGGGAGGTGGTGGAATCTCCTTCCTTAGATATTTTTAACGTCAGGCTTGATAAAGCCCTGGCTGGGATGATTTTGTTGGGGATTGGTCCTGCTTTGAGCAGGGGGTTGGACTAGATGACCTCCTGAGGTCCCTTCCAACCCTGATATGCTATGATTCTATGATTTACCATCCTGATTTTATAGAGGTGATTCTTTTTACTTTTTTTTTATTAAAATTCTTCTTTTAAGAAACTGAATGCTTTTTCATTGTTCTTAAGATCCAAGGGTTTGGGTCTGTGGTCACCTATGCAAATTGGTGAGGATTTTTATCAAACCTTCCCCAGGAAAGGGGGTGTAAGATTTGGGAGGATTTTGGGGGGAAAGACGTTTCCAAACAGACTCGTTCCCAGTAACTGGTGTTAGACGTTTGGTGGTGGCAGCAAAAGTCCAAGAGCAAAAGGTAAAATAGTTTGTACCTTGGGGAAGTTTGAACCTAAGCTGGTAAAAGTAAGCTCAGGAGGTTTTCATGCAGGTCCCCACATCTGTACCCTAGAGTTCAGAGTGGGGAAGGAACCTTGACAGGGGCATTGTTGGCACATGATGGTATATATCACATTGGTAGATGTGCAGGTGAACGAGCCTCTTATGGTGTGGCTAATGGTGATTAGGTCCTATGATGGTGTCCCTTGAATAGATATGTGGACACAGTTGGCAACAGGCTTTCTTGCGAGGATAGGTTCCTGGGTTAGTGTTTTGTTGTGCAGTGTGTGGTTGCTGGTGAGTATTTGCTTCAGGTTGGGGGACTGTCTGCAAGTGAGGACTGGCCTGTCTCCCAAGATCTGTGAGAGTGAGGGATCGTCCTTCAGGATAGGCTGTAGATCCTTGATGATGCGCTGGAGAGGTTTAAGTTGGGGGCTGAAGGTGACGGCTAGTGGCATTCTGTTACGCTCTTTGTTGGGCCTGTCCTGTAGTAGGTGACTTCTGGGTATTCTTCTGGCTTTGTCAATCTGTCTCTTCACTTCCCGCATGGCCCCACAGTATGCCAACATTTTTATGGCTGACTTAGAACAATGCTTCCTTAGCTCTCGTCCCCTAATGCCCCTACTCTACTTACGCTACCTTGATGACATCTTCAACATCTGGACCCATGGAAAAGAAGCCCTTGAGGAATTCCACCATGATTTCAACAATTTCCATCCCACCATCAACCTCAGCCTAGACCAGTCCACACAAGAGATCCACTTCCTGGACACTACAGTGCTAATAGGCTATGGCCACATAAACACCACCCTATACCGGAAACCTACTGACCACTATACTTACCTACATGCCTCCAGCTTTCATCCAGACCCCATCACATGATCCATTGTCTACAGCCAAGCTCTAAGATACAACCGCATTTGCTCCAATCCCTCAGACAGAGACAAACACCTACAAGAACTCTATCAGGCATTCTTAAAACTACAATACCCACCTGCTGAAGTGAACCTATCCTTGCCACAAAGCCTGTTGCCAACTCTGTCCACATATCTATTCAAGGGACACCATCATAGGACCTAATCACATCAGCCACACCATAAGAATTTGCTCACTACACTTTAGGGGGAGGGATAGCTCAGTTATTTAAGCGTTGACCTGCTAAAGCCAGGGTTGTGAGTTCAATCCTTGAGGGGGCCATTTAGGGATCAAGGGCAAAAATTGGGGATTGGTCCTGCTTTGAGCAGGGGGTTGAACTAGATGACCTCCTGAGGTTCCTTCCATGTATTTTTTTAATTTTGTGAAAGCAAAGGTCAGTTTAAGAAGACTTGGGAGATATATCTGAACTTAAATGTGTTGTGTATTTATTTGTTTTGGTTCTGCATTTTCCTTTCCTTTATTTGTTAATATTTATAAAAGATGAAAACACAGTCGTCTCAAAAATATTTTTTAAATTATAAAAATTTGCTTGATACTTATAAAGTGTTTTGAAGATATCTGGAGGAGAGACATATTTGTGACTCCCGAAGTTGTCAACTCCTATTCTGTTTGAGGAAAGGGAAGAGATAAAAAGTGGAAAGTAACATAGATATGCCTATAAATATATCTAAGTGTCATTGGGTAAAATGCATGGGCTAGTTCTCAGATTGCCAGCTTTGGTGGGCCTTTGTAGTTAGAGCTGAGCTGAATATTCTGCTGCTCTGTATTTAGCGCACAACAAATAGCACAGCACTGTCTTATTTTCTCTCTTGCACTATAAAGGGATTTTTTCAGTTCATGCATAATTCAAAATTTGCCACAATGATACCACAATGACAGAACATCTCTTTAACACAAAAAGAAAAGAAGAAAAAGAAAATTGTGTTGTCCTTGATTTAAAACTAAGTCACGTTGGACACAGATTTTATTTTCATTGCATTACCACATCATAAGCTTCACAGACAGCAAACTCACATATTCTTAACAGAAATAAGACAATAAAAAATACTATATATATTTTTTAAAACTTCTATCAACTGTCTAAGTATATTAGCTACAATTTTCATCTCAGTTCAACTCCATTTACTGCAGTCAGATGTCTGAACTTGTTAAAAAAAAAGTACAAAAGAGAAATAATACACAAACTGTACTTATTAAGAGGAAATGCTTCTTTTTGGAAATCCAAGAGCATAAAGTGGATGTTTCGAATTTTCTGAAGTGAACCTACAATACCTGGACTCAACAAAGAGAAATAATATTTTAGAGCTATCAACTGTACTAATACCAGTGTAATGTTTACTGAACCCCAAGTTAAGAAGAGAGTATTTCTTCTTTCTTAGTAGCCACACACTTCCTCAATTGTCTAAATATTAACTACCAAGCTAAATGAAACTACTTTATGCCTACATTAGATTAACAACTAAACTGTTTGAGGAAAGGTGGGAGAAATGGGATTACATTATTTTGAAAAAAATCATAGAGATAATTTTTAGGAAAAATAATGAGCCAAATCCTCAGCTGGTGTTAATCGCCATACAGTCCACTGACTAAAACAGAGCTCTGGTGAGTTACACCATCTGAGGATGAGACCCAAATGCATGCCTGCTGCAACTCATAACCCCTGCAGAAAAGGGCCTAGGGGTTACAGTGGACGAGAAGCTGGATATGAGTCAACAGTGTGCCCTTGTTGCCAAGAAGGCCAATGGCATTTTGGGATGTATAAGTAGGAGCATTGCCAGCATATCGAGGGACGTGATCGTTCCCCTCTATTCGACATTGGTGAGGCCTCATCTGGAGTACTGTGTCCACTTTTGGGCCCCACACTACAAGAAGGATGTGGAAAAATTGGAAAATGTCCAGCGGAGGACAACAAAAATGATTAGGGGACTGGAACACATGACTTATGAGGAGAGGCTGAGGGAACTGGGATTGTTTAGTCTGCGGAAGAGAAGAATGAGGGCGGATTTGATAGCTGCTTTCAACTACCTGAAAAGGGGTTCCAAAGAGTACGGATACCACTGTTCTCAGTGGTAGCTGATGACAGAACAAGGAGTAATGGTCTCAAGTTGCAGTGGGGGAGGTTTAGGTTGGATATTAGGAAAAACTTTTTCACTAGGAGGGTGGTGAAGAACTGGAATGCGTTACCTAGGGAGGTGGTGGAATCTCCTTCCTTCGAGGTTTTTAAGGTCAGGCTTGACAAAGCTCTGGCTGGGATGATTTAGTTGGGGATTGGTCCTGCTTTGAGCAGGGGGTTGGACTAGATGACCTCCTGAGGTCCCTTCCAACCCTGATATTTTATGATTCTATGATAAACTGTCTCAGCTCTGTGGTATTTATTCCCTTTTGTATGTGTCACTATCACTTTTAATACTTGTATAAGAAAATAATTTGTGCTGCCAACAATTTTGTTAACCTTTTTTTAAAAAAATTATATTTATAATCATAATTAATGGAAGACGCACAAAAAGAAAGATAATTGCCTTAGCCACTCCTATGACTCACTGAGATAAAGGGCATGTACTGGTGTTCTGTAAACAGGTTTTGACATGCTCCTCTGACACAATCTCATGCAACATGGATGTTCACAAACAGTTTTTTCCCAGCACAAGCAAGTATCAGCCACACAGCACAACCATATTTGTATCAGTGGATTCTGGGAAAAATCTCATCAGATATTGTATACTATCTTAACTTTGGTGCCAGGACAGAGGACATGAGTGTTTTTCACATGCTGTAACGTGCTTCTGAATGTCCACCTGCACAGAGAACTGTAGGCTGATTCAGTTACACATACATGATTAGGTGGTCCCTCTAAACAAAAGAACTGTGCTTGAACCTGGATGCAGCTGACAAATATGTCACAGTCCTGCTCATACAGTCAAAACCTGCACACCTGTATGGTTGGGAGTAGAGCTAGCCAGGAATTTTCAGACTGAATATTGAGTTTCTGCAAAATTTTAACTTTTCCACTAGAAAATCTTAATTTTTCTGAAATTTTTTTATTTTCTGTCAGGAAAATAATAAAATATTTTGTTTTGGGTTAATTTGACCCAATACTTTGTTTTGGGCTAATTTGACAGAATATTTTGTTTTGCTGAACTCACCCAAAATGTTTTGACTCAGTGCAGTAACACATTAAACTGCATTTTCTTATCAGTACATTGCCTTATGGGAGCTGTAGTTCAGGCCCCCAATTCTCTTCTACAGGCTGAGCTCCCTGGAGCTCTACATTTCTCATAATGCAATGTGATTTCTCTCTGATCATGCAGTGGGTGATGCATCAGGGGAATCACATGACTCTGGCTGCATCATGAGAGATGTAGTCCCATGAGAGAGCGCTGCCCATGGGGAGAAACGGAGCACAAGGTTCTTGAACTATCTTCCAAGAGGCAACACACCATAATGGGAAAATACAATTTATACTGAACTGACTCAAATCAAGCATTTTGGGTCAGTCCAATAAATCAAAATGAAACATTTTTACTTTGGGAATCTCAAACTGATTTTAATGGCTAACTCCACAGCAATGATTTCAAAATATAAACCAGTGCTGGTTGCCAAACTAAAGGGAAAAAACCCAGACATTCCTACTATATTAGAGAAAAATAGTAATTGTCACCTATTGTGTCTTCCTCTTGAATGAACTGCTCTTTTTTTAAAAAGAGCAGTTTCTCCTCAGTTGAAAGGAATTGAAGAATGTGATGCAAATATTGTGTGTGACAGCAATATTAAGAATAGCTTCAGTGACAATCTAAATAGTGTATTCGACATTGAAAAACAGGTACATCTTGAATACTGCAAAATGTACAATATGTTTCTAGGTCTTGCAAAATGTGTTTGAGGAAGAACTGAAACAAACTGAAAGTATATTAGGTCTAAATGAAAGCCCACTTGCACCTCTTGATTACTGAAGTCCTAAAATCTGAACATTTTTATCAGATGTGTGCAACATTTGCTTTTCATGTAGATACGTTCAAGTTATTTGCTATACTGCAATAAAATAGTAAGCCATATGAAGTGTGAAATCAATCTTGTTATATTGACAAACAGTAGGCTAGTTGCCAATGTGGGAAAATCAACAATATTTCCAAACAACATCAAGAGCCCATTGTCTCGTCCTTCTCTTCTACTGACATATTGTTACAAAATCAAGACCAAAAACAGCTGGCAAATTGACAGCAACTAAAACTGTGCAGCTAGTGTTATCACCTTGCCTATATAATTTCATTACATTGGTCAGTAAACATTCAGAAAACAGTAAACAATCCTGGAAGTATTGATCCACTACAGTGAAAACATGTTTAACGTCTATTTAGTTTACCATATGACTTTTTCCTAATAGTGCTAAGTATTATTCAATGGTAATGCAGAATTTAAATTGTTGTTTTACGGGCTACATTACTTGGGTGTGCGTGTCTTAAACTGTGCGATAGGAAACCTTTCTATTAGTTAAGATCAGCCAGGAATGAACTATACACCAGTTTAATATCTACAGCTATTTAATAACTTATATAACATTTTTCATACACAAGAATAATAATCTGTTTTATCTACAGTACATAGCATGCTCAATCACCCACAACTAAATCACTTGTAGGGGAAGAATGTAACAATTATTCTGCACCATCAACATTACACAGGCAAAGAGCCCAAGTGAGCCATTAGTGCAGTCCAGAGTAAGGAGCAGAGGATGAGTTCCATCGCACTAGGGGTAGCTCTGGGAGGAATTATGCTTTCTTAGCGGACCGGTAAGGGAGTAAGTTACTTCACCTCTTTTCAGGATACAACTTATTCCTGCTCTGGTGCCTGGATGGCTTCGCCACTGGATGACAGGAGGAGAGGGAATACGGTACTTGGATCAGTCACTTCAATCAAGGTACAAGGTATTGGACAGTTATTCAGCCTTTAGAGGAAATGACTGTCACAGATTGCACAAATGATTGTCCCATAAGCATTCAGTGGCAAAGCAAGAAGTAGGCCCTTATGTTTTCATTTTTAACTGATCTGCAGAGAAGGAAGGGGATGTGGAAAATGATTGTTATATGACTGCCGCTCCCTATTATAATATTTCAATAGTCTACCATGTGTAGCAGACAAAAGTAAGGTGCAACCTTAATGACATTTCCAGTTACCATACAGGAGTTTTCAAATGAGTAAGTGCAAGCACTTTGCAAAACATATTAACTGTGCAACAAGTGCTTCATTAATGCACCTACTACAAGCGTGATAATGTGGGAGAGGGGGCAAGGAGACTTTGCCCACCTGATATCTCATGTGCAGGAGCTTGGCACAATGGGAAACCTTGTGCGCACAGAGGGAAGCACATGCTACACCCAATTGTGCTCCCTGGGGCTTCCCACAGATACTGTGCCTCAGGCACAAAGCCTTTTAAGAGTTCTTGTTTTGGGGGGGATGGTCTCCAGCACCTCCAAAGCACAGCTGCGGTTTAAAGCACCACTTTTGCCTTATGTTAGCATCATTGTTTGTCAGTGATTTCTAAAATGTTCCAGGCATTCCATCTCAAAAGGATCACTCTCTCTCATTCCACTATACATTAAGCAACTGGGGTGCAGTCTCTGCCGATGGATCAACAGTAGCACATAAACAGCTGTGAATATCTGGCACTCAGGTATTTCATCTGTATTTTCCAGCAAGACACATTTTTAGATCATTGCCTATACTGGTCCCACTGTTCTTATTTTCCACCAACTGCTTCACTCCACTATAGCTCAGTTATCACAATGTTTCATCCTTCTCAACATTACTAAGAAGGACATAGATTTAATTTTGTTATCACACAAATCAACATGTTGTCAGACTAAAATAGGTGTGGGAGTGTAACATTCTGAAATGAAACAAAGTTGAAGGAAAGAGAACTTCAGTACGTGTCTTCAGAAGTGTACTAACATTTCCTCTTAATGAACACTAACATTCAAGATACTTATCATAAAGCCTTTAAGAACTGACATTCATGCTTAGAAACTCTAATGTAATTTCTATTGATTCTACCAATAAAAATATTGATGAAATCCAAGGTTCACATGACTATTTAAATCAATAGGAACAGCAATGTTAATCCAGGCTAGCATCAGTATGAAAACCCAATATTATCATGCAAGCCAAGACATTTATTAAACAGGTAATAAAAAGCTTTCGTGCAAGCATTACTCCTATCTAATTTGAACCACAATGGTGTTTCATTTCAGTAGTTTTGTTTTTGTTCTGGGTTATACTTTTTTCTTAAAACAGTGGAAGGGACACCAACAAAATCTATCCCTCAAAATTATTTTCAGTATCTCTCATCCTTAAAGTAATTATCAGTCTCTACAGACCACATTATATCATGCATGCCAAGGTATGATTTGATTTGGTGATGTTTGCACAGAGGCTAAAGCAAGATTGGTAAAATCTGGGCACTTCTATACTACAATAGTCACCACTGAAAAATCAATATTTGCCAACAGTTGTCAAACATGGTAAATGACACACCATGAGTTCTTCCCTCTATTCATAGAAAATAACTGCCTATTTCACATGCCACTGTGTGATAACTGATGGTAAATATTGAATTTTTAATTGTGATCACTGTGATTATGAAAACTGATGAAGGAGCAGTCTGTATTTGTAACTGTAATGATCCCTAAACTATAGATCTGACTTGTCCTCCAAGTTAAGCTCTGCTACGCGTTAGAGCTAAGCAATGGCAAAATGATTCAGAAAAATTAAGAAAGGCGTGAACCTCAACAAAAATCTCAAATATAGCCAAAATTCTCAGTTTTCTCAAATTAACTACAGCCAAACCATCTCAGGTAGTGGTTTTGTCACATTTCATAAATTATGCAGAATGTGGTCTGGTCAGCAATGGGATGGAAGACCTTCAAGGACAGTTTGAATGCTACAGGAAGGGGTGATGATAACACAGCATGTGGCACTTTTCCCCTTGAATCAGTATTGAATGAATGTTCCTACAGTGAATGGTGCTTGAAGGTATGTTGCTGCTGGAGGTACCTGATATTTGGAGAAGGTAGGAAAATTAGGTTCTGAACACTTAAAAAAATTAGAGACCTAATGACACTATAAAAATATAATTGTGAGCTCTGTTGTCCTGACCACATTCCCATGACTACTTCTGGCTACTTAAAATTTCCCGAACACTTTCACTTGAATTAGTTATTCTTTACATTGTGACTTGAACTATTGAACAGACTGCCACATTGCCTTCTTCTTCTCCTGATAGCAACTAGCAAAAGACTCAGAAACTAACAGCAAAACAAATTTTAAGTACATTTTAAATTTTAAGAAGCAGGGAGTCAGCCAAACAATCAATGGGGCCGCTGGGTGACTGAGGTGCTAACGGAGTGCTGAAGGGAGTCAAGGCCATTGCAGAGAAGCTAAATGAATTATTCACTATAGAGGATGTGAGGAAGATTCCCACACCAGAGCCAGTCTTTTTAGGTGACAAGCCTGAGGAGCTGACCCAGATTGAGGTGTCAATAGAGGAGGTTTGGGCAGCACAGCATGGGAGGAGGTGACCAGCCCCCTGTGGAGAAAGAAGTGGTTTGGGAGTATTTAGAAAAGCTGGAAGAGCACAAGTCCATGGGGCCGGATGCGCTGCATCCGAGAGTGCTAATGGAGTTGGCGGATGTGATTTCAGAGCCATTGGCCTTTATTTTTGAAAACTCATGGCGATCAGGAGAGGTCCCGGACGACTGGAAAGAGGCTAATGTAGTGCCCATCTTTAAAAAAGGGAAGAAGGAGGACCCGGGGAACTACAGGCCAGTCAGCCTCACCTCAGTCCCTGGAAAAATCATGAAGCAGGTCGTCAAGGAATCAATTCTGAAGCACTTAGAGGAGAGGAAAGTGATCAGGAACAGTCAGCATGGATTCACCAAGGGCAAGTCATGCCTGACTAATCTAATTGCCTTCTATTATGAGAGAACTGGCTCTGCGGATGAGGGGAAAGCAGTGGACGTGTTATTCCTTGACTTTAGCAAAGCTTTTGACACGGTCTCCCACAGTATTCTTGCGAGCAAGTTAAAGAAGTATGGGCTAGATGAATGGACTATAAGGTGGATAGAAAGCTGGCTAGATTGTCGGGCTCAACAGGAAGTGATCAATGGCTCCATTTCTAGTTGGCAGCCAGTATCAAGTGGAGTGCCCCAAGGGTCAGTCCTGGGGCTGGTTTTGTTCAATATCTTCATTAATGATCTGGAGGATGGTGTGGATTGCACCCTCAGCAAGTTTGCGGATGACACTAAACTGGGAGGAGAAGTAGATACGCTGGAGGGTAGGGATAGGATACAGAGGGACCTAGACAAATTAGAGGATTGGGCCAAAAGAAATCTGATGAGGTTCAACAAGGACAAGTGCAGAGTCCTGCACTTAGGATAGAAGAATCCCATGCATGGCTACAGACTAGGGACCAAATGGCTAGGCAGCAGTTCTGCAGAAAAGGACCGAGGGATTACAGTGGATGAGAAGCTGGATATAAGTCAACAGTGTGCCCTTGTTGCCAAGAAGGCCAATGACATTTTGGGATGTATAAGTAGGGGCATTGTCAGCAGATCGAGGGACGTGATCGTTCCCCTCTATTCGACATCTGGAGTAATGTGCCAGTTTTGGGCTCCACACTACAAGAAGCATGTGGAAAAATTGGAAAACGTCCAGCGGAGGGCAACAAAAATGATTAGGGGACTGAAACACATGACTTATGAGGAGAGGCTGAAGGAACTGGGACTGTTTAGTCTGCGCAAGAGAAGAATGAGGGCGGATTTGATAGCTGCTTTCAACTATCTGAAAGGGGGTTCCAAAGAGGATGGATCTAGACTGTTCTCAGTGGTAGAAAATGACAGAACGAGGAGTAATGGTCTTAAGTTGCAGTGGGGGAGGTTTAGATTGGATATTAGGAAAAACTTTTTTCACTAGGAGGGTGGTGAAGCACTGGAATGCGTTACCTAGGGAGGTGGTGGAATCTCCTTCCTTCGAGGTTTTTAAGGTCAGGCTTGACAATGCCCTGGCTGGGATGAAGAAACAAAACATGAAACATTTTAGAGGGGGGTGGGGGGGTGAGAGAACCTGGATTCGTGCTGGAAATGGCCCATCTTGATTATCATACACATTGTAAAGAGAGTGGTCACTTTGGATGGGCTATTACCAGCAGGAGAGTGAGTTTGTGTGTGGGGGGGCGGAGGGTGGGAAAACCTGGATTTGTGCTGGAAATGGCCCAACTTGATGATCACTTTAGATAAGCTATTACCAGCAGGAGAGTGGGGTGGGAGGAGGTATTGTTTTATGGTCTCTGTGTATATAATGTCTTCTGCAGTTTCCACAGTATGCATCCGATGAAGTGAGCTGTAGCTCACGAAAGCTCATGCTCAAATAAATTGGTCAGTCTCTAAGGTGCCACAAGTACTCCTTTTCTTTTTGCGAATACAGACTAACACGGCTGTTACTCTGAAACCTGGCTGGGATGATTTAGTTGGGGATTGGTCCTGCTTTGAGCAGGGGGTTGGACTAGATGACCTCCTGAGGTCCCTTCCAACCCTGATATTCTATGATTCTATGAAATTGATAAATTAAACAGTAACAAATCACCAGGACCAGATGATATTCACCCAGTAGTCCTGGAGGAACTCAAATATGAAACTGTAGAACTACTACAGAACTGTAGGCTACTGTTGTTTGTAGCCTATCATTTAAATCAGCTTCTGTATCAGATGACTGGAGGATAGCTAATGTGATGTTAATTTTTAAAATAGGCTCCAGAGGCGATCCTGGCAATTACAGGCCAGTAAGCCTAACTTCAGTAGCAGGCAAACTACAAACCAGTAGCAGACTGGTTGAAACTACAATAAAGAACAGAATTTTCAGACACATAGATGAAAACAGTATGTTGGGCAAGAGTTAACACAGCCTTTGTAAAGGGAAATCATATCTCACTACTATATTAGAATTCTCTGAGGGTGTCAACAAGCATGTGGACACGGGTAATCAGTTGATATAGTGTACTTGGAGTTGCAGAAAGCTTTTGAAAGGGTCCCACACCAAAGGTTCCTAAGCAAAGTAGACTGTCATGAGATAAGATGGAACATTCTCTCATGGACCACTAACTAGCCAAAAGACAGGAAACAAATGGTAGGAAAAAATGGCCAGTTTTCACAGTGGAGAGAGGTAAATAGCAGGGTCCCGCAAGGTAATGTACTGGGTCCAGTGCTGTTCAACATCTTCATAAATTATCTGGAAAAAGAGGTAAATAGCGAGGAGGCAAAGTTTGCAGATGACATAAAATTACACACGGTCGTTAAATTCAGTGCTGACTGCAAAGAGTTACAAAAGGATTTCACAAAACTAGGTGACTGGGCAACAAAATGGCAGATGAAATTCAATGTTGATAAATGCAAAGCAATGCATATTGGAAAACATAATCCCAACTATACAAACAAAATGATGGGGTCTAAATTAGCTGTTACCACTCAAGAAAGAGATCTTGGAGTTATCGTGGATAGCTCTCTGAAAACATCCACTCAATCTGCAGAAGCAGTCAACAAAGTTAATGTTAGGAACCATTAGGAAAGGGATAGATAATAAGACAGTAAATATAATGACACTATATGAATTCATGGTACACCCATACCTTGAATACTGCATGAAGTTCTGGTCGTCCCATCTCAAAAAAGATGTATTAGAAATGGAAAGGTGCAGAGAAGGGAAAAAAATTATTAAGGGTATGGAACAGGTTCCGTATGAGGAGAGATTAAAAAGACTGTTCAGCTTGGAAAAGAGATGACTAAGGGGGGATATGACAGATAGCTATAAAATCATGAATTGTGCAGAAAAAGTGAATAAGGAAGTGTTATTTACTCCTTCACAAAACACATGAACCAGGGTCCCCCAATAAAATTAATAGACAGCAGCTTTAAAACAAACAAAAGAAAATACTTCTTCACACAGTGCACAGTCAACCTGCGGGACTTGTTGCTGGGGGATGTTGTGAAGGTCAAAACTACACCTTGGTTCAAAACAGAATTAGTTAAATTCATGGAAGGTAGGTCCCTCAATGATTTTAGTCAAAATGGTTAGGAATGCAACCCCATGCTGTTGGTGTACCAAAGCCTCTGACTGCCAGATACTGGGACTGGACCATAGAGGATGGATCACTTCATGATTGCCCTGTTCCCTTTGAAACATTTGGCATTGACCACTCTTGGAGGACAGGATACTGGGCTAGATGGATCATTGGTCTGATCCAGTATCGCCCCAGTATGGACCCTTTCATTTGGTTTCTATTTCCCCTCTGCCAAGGCTAACTCTGGTTTTAATAGGGATCAGTCCATTCATCTCCCCTCACTTTGTTCCTCTGTTCTCTCCCATGGAGTCCCTCTGACATGCCATATATCTAGACTAAAACATTAAAAATCCTATTTCCATGGAACCCATGGTTTTCACAAATTGGACTTCCAGGTTTGTGCTGCTCAAAGTTCAGAAAAGGGCAGGAAAAGGCCTTCTGTTAAGTCATAGCAAGTTGACTGTGTACCTTCATTAAACAAGTCAACATAACAGAAATGCACTCAGAGTATATTTCTATACTTGAAGAAGAGCTCTGTATAAGTTCAAAAGTTTGTTTCGCTTGCCAACACAAGTTGGTTCAATAAAATATATTACCTCACGGTGGCATGGTGCTGGTTGAGAAGCCCTTAATCAGCTCTTGCCACTCCAACCCCAATCAAGGGGAATGGATTGGGGCTGGGTGAACAGCCCTCTGCCTGCCTGGTAACTGGCCTCACCTGCCAGTCTTATTAACCCAGAGCTATAAAGGCTGGGAGGAAGCCAGGGAAAAGGGGGAAGAGGGAAAGAGAAATGTCAGGCACAGAAGGAAGTGGGAGCCTCCTAGTCTGTTGCTGGCCAGGCCTGTTGTAGGCAAAGTAGCTGTGAAGCCTGTATATAGCTGTGAACTGGTGGTGGGAAACATTCTGAGAATAAAGAGCATGGGTGTTGCACCAGACTGAAGTGTCCCTGACTGATTGAAGAGGGAGGCCCAGGGGCTGAATATCCAGGGATGCAGGGTGAACCACGTGACACTCACCCACCTTGTCTCTCTAACGTAACAGAAAAGCATCATTATCCTCTGAATGTAAAGTCTTATTCCCTTAGTGACATGGCCACTCTGAGGTCTTGTCTACACTGGGAGAGGCATGAAGAATTTGTGTAGCTACACATCACAGTAAAAAGCAGACTGCATCCACAGTGAAGAGTGTAGCTACATGTGGCAGTGAAAGCTCTGGCAGAGGGGAGGCAGCAGGGCACTACACTGCTAAAACAGCAGTGTAGATGTGGGAGGAACAGCTTGGGCATGTAGAGAGCCATGTAGGGTACATACCCTAAGGTTCTGGTGTGTCTTTACTCTACTTGCCGAAGCAGTGCCTCACTGTCTATACTGCTATTTAAATCCATGCTACAGTGGACATGCATTGTATGTACTCTACACACTGCTGTAAGTATAGGCATAGCCTTACTAACTGGCCGCATACCCCCATGTACATTCACTAGTCTGTTGTGAGTGGATCTGATCACTGGGCCCCACATGCTTCCAAGTCAACTTAGTGTGAGCAGAGTCTAGTCAGTATTACTAGCTCTTGATCTCTAGTACACACTTGCATATTCAGACCTCTTTTATGACACCCTTCTCTGGGACATGGGGTGCTATTGCTCAGCCACCCTAGACACCCAAATCAAAGCCTGAGACTTCCCAAACCCCACCCCCTTCCCTGTCCATTCCACATGCTCTTCCAGTGTTCCACCTCAGCTGTGGGCACTCTGGGCTTCTAGTGTAGCCTCTTTAGGCACAACGGCAGGAAAGCAAGAAACACGGGCTTAGCAAACGAATTATTTAACCACAGAAACTTTACTCTTAAAGCACTCTAGAATCTCAGATCTTTGAAAATAACAGAAGCCCCGTTACGCACCCTTCCCTACTTTGACCTCACCCGATCTGTGAGACCAAGGGCTTGTCAGTGGCTCAAGCTGAACAAAGTCTCTTGCCCTCTTTCTCCTGCAAGTCCTTGCCTGTGGTGATGGTCAACTCCCTCAACCTGGCCCATACTAAGCGGAAGCCCAGGAGGGTACTGTATAAACAAAACTCAAATTTCTGGAGTCAAGGCTGGGTCTAAGAACATGCAGGTGTCACCATGTATGTAACTCATGAGTGGCTGGGAAAGCATTCATGTATTTAGCTGGGAGTGAATTTGCATGCTGAAGGCTGTGTGTGAGCAGGCCAGGTGTGGTACAACAGCAGTGTAAAAGGCACCCCAGGCTAGAGTATTAAGAAAACACTGCTGTTCAACAGTCTAGATTGTACCCTAGGAAATCTCACAGGCTCCTTTGCAGAAAAGGTACTTTTCAACCAAGATCCATAATCTCCCTAATTAAGATATGCTGATAAAATGCTAGACAGAGTGGAGACCTTTAACGCCTTGCAGCTACAACTTCAAGGATAGGATAAGCCTTTCTTTCTTTGACATGATCAACAAAATTTAAAAAGTCACACTTTTCCTGTGTTTAGTGTGCATGGGTTTTTTTTTAAGGAAAGGGGATAGAGAAGTAAAACTATGTTCATTTTTTACTCAAACAAATTGCTAAACACTGCTTTAAATGCATTCCAACTCCAAACACTCATGTATTCTCCCAGGCACCTTTTGTAATTCTTATTTGTTGCACAGCATTTACAGAATAAAAAGCCTTCCAAGTTGAACAGCTGGGTCTACATCCATAGTTTCACCCTCTCCCCTCCCCTCTGTGCCCTACATGACCAGGCTAGCATGAAGACTTCTGAAGTACAGAATATCAATTGGAAGCGTACTATGGATTGCTTGCACAGCAAGTTAAATTATTGTATATGGTATATATTTAATTTCCCACATATAACAATAAACATGATTGACTCTTCAATTTCAGAGCATCATTTTGGTAATTAAGAAAATAAATACTCTTTCCATAAATAGCTAACTTATTTTTTCCAAGGAAATTTCTGTAGTGCAGTAGCTCAAGTGTGACAGACAAATAACTATCCCTCTTCCTGTAGGCCCCTTTTTTTCTTCTTTTTTTTAGAACCTGCCATTCATTTTCACACCTGACCGTATAAACCCCAGGACGTGGTTGTTGTGAAGAGGATTATCTTTCAGATCGATGCTGAAATTGATTCCAAACTGCACTATTTATCAGCCTGCAGCTAAAGCAACAGGAGTCAGGAAATATTTCCTCTCTTTCAAATCCATTCTTATTCTACTGCTGGAAGGAACATTATAGTACAGCCTATATTAATACACAGTTTTCTGTTCTTTGTCCATGTGGAGAATCAAAGTCAAATAGTCAGTGCAGCTAGTTACATTATCACATTTTTTGAAAGACAGACAGAATGATGTTCGCCACAGAATAACTAACCTTTGTGCTTTTGCCAAGTAATTACTTAAACCTTAGATAGATAGACTCATTATGACTAATAAGGCTTCTGAATGCCTCCTATATATTTTCAAATAAAAAGTACCACGTCTTCAGCCTAATTTGACATAATAATCTGGAAAACATACCTATAGTCTCTTTTTAAAATTAAGTTTAAGGATGAATTTCATGCACCTGAAAATTGAAAGTTGATTGGACTGACTACATCCAGGCCTGCTATGAACAGATACAGTAAATTAAATCAACAGAATTTCATCAATCTATCTAGGTATTTGTAACGGGTCTGTCACTATCACATCTGAACATCAAACCAATTCAACCCTAACCTATCCATAGGCCTATTCGTATCACTGACTGACAAACTCTGTGGCGGACAGAGTCCAATGCCTGGTAAAAGTCAATGGGAGTCTGTCCATTGACTCCAACAGGCACTGCATTAGGCCTTTTTTCACAAGAGAATATGTTGAGACCATTAGCTAATTTTCACCTTTCACCTAAATGGTATTTGAATACAGGTCTCCAGTAGAGAAAAGCTGGTAAACTTTAACCAGCTATAGCACACAGACTCCAATATAACTTAAAATTTACAACATAACATAATTTACCAAGAAAGTATTTACATACATTGCAGAGAAATTTAAATAACATCAATTACATAGTCTAAATGGCAACGTTAAGAAAAACAGCCAGTTTGGAAGAAGCATTGGTTTCTTTTCATTTCAGTTTATCATAATAAGAAACACTGCATTGTTTTTAATCAGGATGACTAAAACTGAACTCTAAAGGTTTATTAGCTATGTGGGGCCACTGATGACAACATCGGAATTTTATCCATTTCACAAAAGCTTTATTAAAATTAATTTTTTCTGTGTTATAATCAATCCAATACCTGTGAAACATTAAAATTAAATAAGAAAGCCTACATTTTCAAAAGTTACTAGTGATTTCTGGTGTCTGAACATTTGGGTGTACCAAGTGCTTGGTACCTGCTGAGAATCAAGCCCTTTTAAGGCATGTTCAGCTGGATAGCCAGATATTGATGCACCCCAAACCACGTTTATCCATTGAGGCTGCAATGTTTACCATTTACATAGCAGTTTTCCTCTTTGGAATGCTTTACAAACATCAGATAATTAATCCTCACAACATTTCGCTAGCTAAGTAGCTAATATCCCCATTTCACAACTGGAGTGAATGAGGAAGAAAGTTTAAGTGATTTATTGAAGACTACAAAGGTAATCAGCATCAGACACAACTTTAAATCTTAGGAGTTCCTGGGGTCCTATGCTCAGGTCCAAATACTGTTTCTCTCTCACAATTCATGCACATAACAAAACTTTCACAACAATATTTTTGTACTGTCACCTTTACAATGTCTTTACTTGGAATATTTAACTCGAATGACAAAAATAAATATTAGACAATGGTAAACTGAAAACTTACCTTTGGGGTGCTTTCTGGGGTTTTTTCTTTTTTGACTTTTTGAATTTCAGAGTCCTAGGCTTTTTAAAATAGTCAATTTCATGGTTTCATGAAATGTTTACATCTGAAATTTCACAGTGTTGTAACCGTGCGGGTCCTGACCCGAAACAGGGTTGTGGGGGGTTGTGAGATTGTCAGGCTTACTTCTGTGCTGCTCCTGGCTGGGGTGCTGCCTTCTGAGCTGGGTGGCTGGAGAGCAGCGGTTGCTGGCCACCACCAGCAGCAACGCAGAAATGAGGGTCACAGGGTATAGGAAGGTCATCACTTTGGGGAGGGAGGCAGGGCCGGCCTCACAGGTGAGCGACCATCCAGGATCCCATGGTTGGGGCACCGTGGTCCCCCCTGCAGCCAGACCAAGGTCTCTTTAACCCCCAAGGGCTGGGCCCGGAGCCAGGGAGGGGCTGGGCTGGGAGCGCCCCAGCCAGGGGTTCCTGGTCAGGCTCCAGCTGCTAGTCCCAGCAGGGCTAGAGAGTGATGGGACTTCCTCTTCCCCTGCATGGGCTGCTCCTGGGGCTGGGTCAGATTCACCTGTAGGAACCTCCTCCGTCTACAGGAAGCTCCGGCCGGGACTAGCAGTTGGAGCCCAGAGCATGGTATGAGTCCTCATTGCTGACAACAGTCAGATTTTCATGGGGGAGCTCAGATTTCATGGTCTGTGACATGTTTTTCATGGCCGTGAATTTGGGAGGGCCCTACAGATAAACCATGCTAATGTCAAATAGCAGTGCAAACATCCCCCTCAAAAAACAATCTGAAAAATAAATCAACATTATCTCCCAGTATTAAAGGTTCTCAAGATAAATCATGTCACTTTCTGTTTTGCATTTTTTAGGGTTGTTTGTTTGTTTGTTTTGGGGAGTTGTTAATTTATGGTATGACTGTCTTTTATTATATTAGCATAAATTCATTCTCATAACAGAACTAAGAGACACCCTTAAAAACTATCTGAGAGATGGTAGATCAAGTAGCATGTTAAATCTCAGACTTTTGCACTTGAATTTAAAACAGTCTTATAAGACATGGTTTCAAAAATGTGCCACTACTGGAATAACATGACAAATGCTGTTCACAATTGTGATCTGTTGGCAGAGGTTAGTAAGGTGGCTTACATAGTCCTTGCCCACACTGCATGGTCTTATAAAATGCTTTAATTGAAGCACTTCCACAAAAATATACATTTATTGAATACATCAGTTCACTGATACTACTAAAATAATCTTAGTGTCTGCAGGGACACAAATTTAAGCTTTTTATAATCCTTTATTGACACTAGTAACAAACTTGGGGGAAAGGGAAACCATCTTATATAGCAAACTGCTCTGAATTATTAACCAATCAAATAACTTGATGGGTGAAGCATGAAAAGAATGTCATTGTAAGCCACAGAGAGTCCAATGAGTTGTTTTCCACTACCATTGTAGAAGGAGATTTTTTCTTCTTATTTTTAATCTATCTTAATCAAAAATTCAAAACAAAGTAAGTTAAAAAGCCTGATAAAAATCAGGCTGCCAGATAAAATATTAACAAAGACTTCAGATGTCTCATTTTCCATTTCAGTTTCCCATGTTCTGTTTCTGTATGAGACAAGAGCAAGGAGGCTCCCCCATTGTTCATGAGACACCACTCTAACAGAAAGAGATACTGTCTGCAGAACGTATCAATATTTAGAGCAGCAAAGCACTCGGCAGGACAGTGGATTACAAATTTTAATGATCTGTGTCTAATGCACGAGTGCTAATTCTAAACATGATCAATACAGACAAGAATTCCCGTCAACACACACAGAGTTTTATTTTATTTTAAATTACATTTATATTATTTTATTTTTACTTTTTCACTGAGAATTGACAAAATCGAGGTTTTCACTGTTGATGGAACTATGCTTACATCAACAGAAGCAATGTCATTTCTAAAAGGTTTTTGATTTTTAATAGCACTTACACCTATTTGATAGTTAGACTTGACTTTACAACATATAACTAATGGAAACAACTACAATGAGTCTTTTTATATAAATATATATGTTTGAAAAGTCATACTGAATTGTTACCATTTCATTTCTGTGATAATGCTTTGAAAGCACTTAACAACTGCTCCATAAAACCACTAAAAATGCACTCTCATGTGTGTTAGAAAAAAACAAAACAATAATTTTGTTCAGTTATATTTGCTTGGGAAATTGCATTTTAACTATCCTAGTGCGTCTTGAGAATAACTGTAAAGAACGATTGCAAAAAAGCCCTGATTAATGGTGGGATATTAGATAAAACTGAGTTTTCTTTTATAAAGTATGTTCTTAGTAAAGAAACCTCTTGGGAAATTATTTCATTGACTTTTACAATTATGACTAATGCACTAGCCTTTTATTTTGGGCATAATATACTACTGTTGGCCACTTTTCAACACAGAGGCAATTGCTTTCCACAACAATTCTCAACTCATCTCTCTCTCTAATACAGATGTAGAAAGATAGAACTCAGATAGAACTGTCATCTTATAGCTATACATCACTGGTTTCTTATGAAATCACACTAACCAAGTGATCTGAATCGTTTGTCAAATTACTGGAAATTCAAGAATGTCACTAATGCTTTGTAGCATGGCTTTTCAGAGCTTTATAGCCTTATATTACAGTTTTTAAATTACTTCAAAGGGTTTTGAAGGGGTATAACTGAGGGCTAAAATTGACTATATTTATACACATAAAATGGTTGTAAATATCAATTTTATGTTATATTTTTGTGCATATTAACATATGGAGGCAGCAAGGTCTAGTAAATAGGGCACTGTACTACAGTCAGGAGACTTGGTTTTTTCTAGCTCTGTCACTGCCTTTCTGTGTGACCTTAGACCAGGGGTTCCCAAACTCGGTTCACGGCTTATTCAGGGTAAGCCCCTGGTGGGCCGCAAGATACTTTGTTTACCTGAGCGTCTGCAGGTACGGCTGCTTGCAGCTCCCAGTGGCCATGGTTTGCCGTTCCTAGCCAATGGGCGCTGCAGGAAACGGTGGCCCAGCCCGTGCTGCTTCCTGCAGCTCCCATTGGCCAGGAATGGCGAACTATGGCCACTGGGAGCTGCGAGCGGCCGTACCTGTGGACACTAAGGTAAAAAGCATCTCGCAGCCCACCAGGGGCTTACCCTGAATAAGCCGCAAGCCAAGTTTGGGAACCCCTGCCTTGGACCAATCTCTCCATCTCTTTGTGCCCTCTTCATACCCTTTGTCTTCTCTATTTAGACTGTAAACTCTTCAGAGCACAGATCATTTTCTACTATGAGTTTGTATAGCACCTAGCAAAATGGGGCACCAATTTCAGTGAGGTCTCTAGGAACTAGTATAACACAAAGAATAAGAATAAGAATTTTCAACTTAAAATTTCTATTTTGACTAGCAGTTCCTATGCAGCCCAATTGTGGACAAGCAGATTTGGGTAATTTTTGAACTTTGGAGGAAGTTTAGCCAGCAGCCATATTGCCTGACTTTTGAGGACTGAATTTTATAACAGTAACATTCTTTTGATGATTACTCAGTTGTGTAACTTTTTGTAACTGAAAAACAATTAAATGGTTTGTTTAAAAAATAAGAGAGAATGTCCTTGATAATTAGGAAAGGAACTAAATTATACAAGCATGAGTAACTGAAATCTGGATTTATATTCAAATTCAAGCTTTTTATCCTCAACATCAAAGCCCTGCACAACTCTGCCCCTTCTACTTTTCTGCTGTCATTCCATCCCAGCCCTTTCTTCCTCCGTCTATCCTCTTCCACAGTTTCTTCTATACTCCTTCTTTGTGCTGTCCTGCTACACACTTATTTGTGCTTTCTTCCCTGCCACCCCTTATACTTAAAACTCTCTCCCTCTCCTTCAGTGCCAAATAGCCTCCATCTATTCATATACCGCTCCTGAAAAGATTTTCTGTGACAATAACCCTGAGATTCAGTAGATTAAAAAAGGCCAACCAAGATATCTACAAGACTGAACCATCACTCAGTGTATTATATGTAATTCAACTGTACTGTCCGAGTCTAATTTAAATCAAACTTTGAGAAATTACAGTAATGACTTGAATTAAACTCCTTAGAGTAGTGATCATGTCTCCCTGTTTATCTATAATGTGCCAAGTACAAAAAAAGCGCTCAGAAAATAATTAACAACAACAGTACTTCTCCTGGGTCTCCTCTTTTTCTGTATGTCAAAGGGTCTGATTCACCCCTGCATTACTCTAATTTTTATTTCTATGTAATTCTTTTGATTTCAAAGCAGTTACACTGGCGTAAAAGTGGAATAACATAGTGGTGAATTAGCCCTAAGATATGTCAATGGTGGTTCTTTGCTTTATTCCAATTAACTAACAGTCTGTTTGATATGAGAGTGCAAGAGGATCATTATGTCTAAAGGAGATGATTAAAAACAACAGATATGAGGCACTTGTAAAATATGAGCCTGAGCTTCATGAAACAGCAGTAAGGTTTATTACGTTAATTCAATGCTTCTTGCTAACTATAAAGTTTTCAAACTAGATATGCAATGGCATATACATAAAATAGCTACTTTTTAAGTATCAAGCACTGTTTTCACAAGGGTCTTATTTTGGAAATAATTAGTGGTGTTATTCTGACATGATAAGTTATTTTTTCGCATATTGATGTAAATCATGGTATGATGCTACATCCCATAAATGGCTAGAATCTGAAGGGGATACTGTAAAATAGTTTATGCTCATATTTTAATTTATGTCCAAATTGTAATCTAACAGGGACTATCCTCTGGATTTCAAACATATATTTGAAAGCCACAGTGTCTGTACAGTCCTTTGAAAATGTATAGGATAAGGCCAGATTTTCAATAGTATTTAAGCACCTAAAGATGCAGATAGGTGCCTAGTGGGATTTTCAGATGTACCTAGGTACCTAACTCCCATTGATTTAATGGATTTGGGCTAGTTCTGCTCCATCCTGATAATGCCAAACTGACAATTTTTATAATGCCATTCAGAAGAAGAGGTTACTCATCTTGTGCAGTAATTGTGGTTTTTCGAGATGTGTCCCCCTATGGGAGCTCTACTGTAGATGTACCCATGTCCCTGCACCTCAGATCAGAGATTTTAGGTAGCAATGTCTGTTTGGCTCACACATGCGCTCTCCCTGCCGCATGCTCTGCCTTCCTTCTCCACCACAGAGCTCACTGGTAAGAACTCTGAAGTAGAGCGGAGGACGGGGATTGTGGCGCACCCATTAGCGACACACATCTCGAAAAATCACAGTTACTCCACAAGGTGAGTAATCCCTTCTTCTTCTTCAAGTGGTGTCCCTATGAGTGCTCCACTGTAGGTGACTCTACAGCAGTACCCCTGATGGAGGGGTGGGGCTTCAGAGTCAAGTGTAATAGTGAGGATAATATGGCATTGGATGCTGAGTCATGAGTGATTGGGTAATGTTCAGCGAAAGTATGAGCAGATGCCCAAGTTGCTGCCCTGCATATTTCTGTGATGGGGATGTTCTTGAGGAAGGCTACGGAAGTGGAAGGAGATTTCATGGAATGAGTTTGAACTCCGTTTGTGATCCTGAGGAAAAATTTCTGCTGTGAGTGTCTGCTGTAGCGTTTTGTATGCCTGGAACATAGGCTGCTGAGATGCTGATGTGGTGTCAAATTCACCAATTCCAGAATGTCACTGCCTCAGCACAAAGGGAAGGTGATCTCACTCCTCCCTGGTGATTTACGTAAAACATACATGCTATGCTGTCTCTCATAATCTTTATGTTTGGCTATTCAAGAGAGTTTTTGACTGTCGAGGGCATCAATAGCAGTTTGCTTAATCTGTGTCTGCCTGGTACGTATAATGTTTTGAGCCATCCTTTAAGGCAGTGCATGTGGAGTTTGCATGACTTATTATAAATGTGCCTGCCACTCTGTGCCCCAGTAGTTGAAGGCAATTTGTAGCCGAGGTCTGGGGGCTGGCCTGGATTGTCAAGATTAAGTTGGTTTAGGTGTTGCACCTCTGTAACAGGAGGAAGTTTTGGCCTTTACTGCATTTAAGTAGGCCCCTATGAATTCTAAATGCTGTACTGGAGTTAGAGTCGACCTTTGAACATTAGTTGTAGTCTCAGATGTAGGAATAGATCCATAGTCTTTTATGTGGCTGTCAAGGTGTCATCAAAGGAACATGCCTTGAGCAGGCAGTCATCTAGATACCGAAATATCATAAATCCTAGTTTGCGAAGATGTGCTGTCACCACAGAAAGAACCTTTGAGAAGATGATAGGACAAATGGAAGCACCTTTTACTGAGAATGATTTTGACCCAGGGTAAATCTTAGAAATCTCCTGTAGGATGGGTAGATTATGATATGAAAATAAGCATCTTGTAGGTTGAGGGCCGAGAACCAGCCTCCCTGGTACAGAGTTGGGATTACTGCTGCCAAAGTAACCATTTTGAAGTGTTGTATCTTTATAAATCTGTTGAGTGATCTCAGATCACATTGCCATTCCCTTTTGGTATCAGGAAGTATTTAGAATAAAACCCATCCCTCTGTGTTGAATGGGAACTGGTTCTATAGCACCTAGGTTTAGGAGATAATCTCTTTCCTGACATAACAGGTGC
Source organism: Natator depressus (assembly GCF_965152275.1). Taxonomy (NCBI): domain Eukaryota; kingdom Metazoa; phylum Chordata; order Testudines; family Cheloniidae; genus Natator; species Natator depressus. The sequence continues at coordinate 122,995,500 of NC_134236.1, forward strand.
TCCTGGGAATGTCCCTGAAGAGGTACAAAAAGGAAGAATGGGTAGGAGAAAGGGAGGTAAAGTGGACTGAATATCCCTTGGAGTTGATCTTCAATGCCTACTTTCTGTCATTATACATTTCCAGTGTTGCCAGAAAACAGTAAGACGGTTGCCAAAACAATGCCAAGGGTCGGATTGTTGCAGTTAATGCAGTGGGGGTGGTACCTCGGGGCCTCGACCAATGCATCAAAACTGGTCTTTAGATGTGGATGGCTGCGATGCTGAGGGTTGGTGGGCACTTGGTTTTCACTTTTGTATTTGTTGTCTCTTCTGCTGGGGTTCATAATGTCTCTGGGGTGGAGTGCCATCACCAGAGACAGGCTGGGATCTTTGTGCCATCCGGGACCTATTGTATCTCCTTTTCTGTGTAGGTGTATAAATTCCCAGGGAACGCAACATGGCTCTACAGTCTTTTAGTGTGTGGAGGGATTCATCTGCCTTTTCTGCAAATAATTTGGATCCTTCGAATGGCAGATCCTCTACAGTAGATTGGACTTCCTTTGAGAGGCTGGAAAGGTGAAGCCATGAAGCTCTCCACATGACCACTCCTTTTGAGATGGCGTGGGCAGGTATATCAGCAGCATCTAGAGAGGTTTGCAGCTATGTCCTCACAAGAAGCTGAACCTCAGCGATGATGGCCTGGAACTATTCTCTTTGATCAGTGAGAGATATTCAATAAAGGTATTGAGCTTAAAGTAATTGATATGACTATATTTTGTTGTAAGGGCTTTATAATTAGGAATCCTAAATTGTAGGGTTACTGAGGAGTATGATTTTCTTCCAAATAAAATCCAGTCATTTCCAGTCTTTGTCATAAGGTGTTGATTTAGTGTGGTGCTCTCTACCACATTCATTTACAGTGTCTACAATAAGGGAATTTGGGGATGGATGAGAAAATAAAAAGTCTATGTCCTTAGAGGGAACATAATATTTTTTATCTGCTCTTTTTTATGTGGGAGGCATTATTGCTGGTGTCTGCCAGATGGCTTTTGCTGGGTCTACCAGGGCCTTGTTGACAGAGAGTACAATACGAGCTGATGACGAAGTATGTAAGATATCGAACAGCTTATGTTGTGACTCCTTTGCTTCTTTGCTGAGGGGAATTTGTAGCAAGTCTGCTCCTCTCTTAGTAAGATCTGGAATTGTTTGAAATCTTCTGCCATGGTTCTTGGGGGACTAATAACAGCTTCATCAGGAGAGAATGAAGAGATGTTCATTGTTGAAGTAATCTCCTTGTCCATTCTTGCTTCCTGTTCCTCAAAAATCTCCTCTTAAGGATCAGGAGGTCAAGATAGGGAAGCTGAGGGAGACCGTCGTCCTCTATCCCGATGGGCAACGCTCGAGGTAGCTGGAGAACTGACAGGCTGCCCATGGGTCTCAGTATGGCCACTGGGGTGGTGCAAAGGGCATGAGTGGGGGCACCCAAGGGTGGGCCCTACAAACTGGGTGGGCCTTAACTCTCATGGAGATACAGCGGCTCTGAGACTGTTTCCGGCGACTGGTCCCTTGGTATTGTATTGGGGAGCCTTCCACCGAGACTCAGTATATGTCATCCTCATCCTTCTCTTTCTCATCACTCAATAGAAATGGAGCAGTTAAGGACACTGATGGTGACTGTCTTGGTACTGCAGGAATGTTAGGGGACCAAGATGTAGTCGGTACCACAACTGTGTAAGTACTGAGTAGGGGCAATTCCAGTGTCTCTGTGACTAGCAAGCTTTGGAGAAACAGAGTTCTTGTGGTACTGTGGTAACAGCTGATACCATTGAGGCAGGCTGTGTGGGAGCAGTTGAAGTAGAAGGAGTCAATGGTCCCAGCAGTCTTCTTCACTCCGACAAATGGCCAATAGATATCAGTCGGGGCTTTTTGGGGGTCAAACTACTCGGTACTGAGGCCCTCATTGACGCCATTGGCGCCATGTTCGTGTAGCTAGTATGTTCTCTTTCACTCCTTTCTCCTGAAGGTACCAATCTTCCTGAGCCTATGCCCTTACGATCTTTAGGCCTAGTGATGGTACAGGTATCTGAGAAGCCTACAGCCTCATGGGTATCCAGCCTCAGGTCAGTTGGTACTGAGAAGGTCGACCTAGTCAAAGATCTCCTTTTCCTGGTCAATTCTCTATTCTAGGGACTTGTAGCCCACTTTTTTGAGAGGAATCACCAGATTTCCATTTTGATGTCACTGGAGTGTTGAGCTGAGGTCATTGATGGGATTGACATCTCAGCCAGTACCACTGTATAGGGTGGTCCTGGGTCGTAGGCTGGTCTAAGTGAACTTTCCATCGTGAGAAGGCTGAGCTTCAGTTCACGTTTTTTTCTTGCCCTTGATTTTAGTTTCAGTCAAAAAGTGCACTTTTGTGGACTTGGGACACTCCAAGACAGCGAATGCAGTATGAATGTCCATCACTGAATGGGATAGCTTCTCTGCAGACGAGACAGCATTTAAACCCGAGGGATACACTTCGCAGGTTTCATTTCCCAAAAGGGAAGAGATGAAGAAGAGCTAACTAAAGGCAGGGACATAGCTATTCCAGAAAATAAAATTAAAGAAAAAGATATTTCTTTTATTAAAAGTGAAGGAGATTATTAACCTAATGAAAATTCTATGAACTATACTATTAATTAGGAGCAAAGGTCAAAATTAGGTAAGTAATTGTAAAATCAGACTCTGCTATTGCTCTGTCTCAGGACAAAGGCGGTTGAGAAGGAACTGGGAATGGTTCACCTGGAGCACCCATAGGGACACTACTCAAAGAAGACACTGCTTTCATTACCTCTGTTCAGAATGACAAGTCCCCAAGAAATTTTCCTCATGAAAATGAGTGATATTCTGCAAGGCCTGGAGAGTGAAAATGTATATGGCTGCCCATCTCGTTTGTGGAAAGTCTAAGGAAGAACATAAGGTTAAAATAAATTCTGAAAGCAATTGAGATTGTTCAATGAAAATTAAATAGGGAAACATATATTCTGTTACAAGCCCAACTATTATTCTTATAGCATGAGACGAAAGGGGATGAGAGGAGATCTACAAAATATCAAAACTACAGCTGAACTAAACTGCCTAAATATGTCTCAGCCATATGTTCTTGGGTAAGATACAAGTTTTGAGAAAAATCATACTAACCTATCCTCAATACGCCAATCTCTTTATGAATCTTAGTATAGATCTAAGACAAAGGCTTCTGAGGATCTAAAGCGTTTACTGACCACCATATTATGATAGTTCCAGGTTTCCAGGTCTATTTCAGCAGATGCCAGCAGCTATGGTCTCAATGGGATGTTACTCCAGTTACACAGAAATTACTGAAGCATGTTGTTCCAGATAGCTTTTTGAAACGGAGACCATGGGCATGCAAATATAAACAAAATGTTTACTGACCATCTATATCTATAATATGTTGTTATATATTAAATTTTCTTAAAGATTGTTTATACAGAACACATAGGTTTGGATAAAATGTGAAGTTATGTGTACTGTTTCTTTCAATTTGTAGCAGGAAACCAGGCAGAAGACGCTAAGGAAGATTCTAGGCAGAAGTTCTGCACTGGAACAGAATGAGAGACAGTAGTTGTATGCAGAATGTCATTGCAAACCAAAAAACTGTGGGCCTAATCCTCCACTGTGTTGCACTTTATGTCATTTACACTTTCACAAAGAGGATACAACACACTATCAAATCATAATAGAAGCATGTTACACCGACTTTGCACAAATGTAAATGACAACACAAGCTACAAGACAGTAGACAATCAAATCCACAATGTGTGACATCTTCACATTTTTCATGTAAAGTTATTTAATACTTTCAGACTTTTCCCCTTTTAATTTAGAAGACTAAAAAGTGTGCAAACATCTGCTTAGCACACAATAAGTAGTTATAGTAGGAAGGCTTCAAAGACTTGAAGATAAAGTTTAATGAGATTGTCCATTCAATTGTCAATATCTGAATTAGATATCTGTTCTGTAACTGATTATATATGTTGGATTCCTTAGCAAATAAAAGTGTCTTCAAATAAAAAATATTTATTTTATATAGTGTCTTTCATAATAAACGTATCACAGAGAAAGGCAAAGAGAATCCATAATCCACCTAGCTAATTGTGCAATGTTGTACATGTAAGAAAAAATCCTTCCAGCACCTGCAGGCAATCAGTTTACAGCCTAAAATAAGAGATTGGTTTGCCCTTAACTTACATTACCTCAAATTGTATTAATAGTCATAAATTATGCACCTCTTTTAAAATTTTGCGACAGTAGCTGACTCCATAGCCCTCCCCCCCATCCCCTTCTGTGTAAAGGAATTCCACAGGTTTACTATACACTGTTTTAAATAGCATTTTCTTTGATTTGTTACAAATTTGCCAGCCACTAACTTCATCATGAATTCTCCCTGGATTCTTGTAACATGGGACAGTGTATAAAAAACGGACTAATCTATTTTCTATATTCTATCAGAATTTTGAATACTTTTGTCAAGTCCTCTCTAAGGCTCTTCCCTCATCCTGCAATTTCTTGTGGGCGAGAGGCCTGCTGCTCCCCCACACAGAGTCCAGCAGGCCTCCATGAAGTGACAACAGTCCATCCACTCACAAGAAATTACAGGATTGCAGCCTAATTCTTTGCATTTCCAAATACATAATTGTAGTTTTTGCAAGTTTCAGCGTTTCTCTAGCCATCTTTATTGCCTTTTCTGGACTATTTCAAACTCAGACTCTTTTATTTAACATGAAGTGAATAAAACTGGACAATGTATTCTGAAGAAAGGCACGCCATTGTTCAATAAGTCTTTATAACACTTTATTATGTTTTATTCCTTTTTTTAATGCATCCAAACATCTTATTTGCTTTTTTTAATTGATGCTGTGCACAGGGTATGTGATGAAACTGCTGTTATCAGGCATACTGGGGGAACAACTAGTCTCTTGGTAACTATCTTCTATTAATTCAATATCTCTAGGGTACAAAATATGCTATTTCTCTCTAAATAGAAATATGATGATGCCTCTTATAATGTAACTCTGTTTTGACGCACATACATAAATACTATGTTATACAGTTTCCCTTTGATGCACTTATCAATATAATAGAAGAATTTTTAAAGTGAGCAATAACACTAAAAATATATTATAATGAAGCTTCTACGAAAACACTACTCTAACCCTATAGATCCATATGCAACTTATCAGATCATTGGTTTCTTTATTCCATATGTGAGTCTATGCAAAATATTAAACTAAAATAAACTGCTTTATTATGTTAGAACATGCAAAGATATATGATAAAGGAATGAGTTAAATAGTATGTGGCAAGCAGAATTCTATACGAAGCACTTTCTGACTACATGTTGTAAAACAATTAATACTCCCTAAAACACTGGACATTCTAAAACACAGCAGAGCTAGGGTTTCTCATTATCCTGGATTATTTCTACAATATATTCAGAAAGTATAGAAATCAGTGCTAGATACCAAAATGATAAACACTTTAAATAATACAAGCACTCAGATACTATGATAATGGAAGCAGAGTAAGTACTGATATAGATATATAGTTAATAACAATAATGAATCAGCCCATGTAGAGAGCTTTTTCAGTCATAGATATCAATGGAAGTTGAGGGCTCATAACATGTTGCAGGAGTGCTCAGCACCTTGCAGAATCAAATGTTATCTAGGCAATATATTGTATGTTATTTTCAATAGCAACATTAAGTGGTAACTTAGTGGCACTAACCGACAAAAGAAAGCCATAAAACATGAGTTAGGTTGTCTTCCAAAATTGAGTTCAATAGGCAAGCTATTAAATTGTCTCTTTTTACAGTTATATATTTAAGGACATGCCTTTATCTTACAGGACACATTATTGTACCATAAAATTCAAAATTCATATAATTTTTGCAGATATGACCTTAAAAACTGAGGTACTCACTATTCTACACAGACACCGTGGGCATTCAGATCCAGTAGGTGGCTTTGAAAATCTCAGCCTAAATTGCCAACAGCACAGTTTTAAAGACCAGTGATTTATCCTAGTATCCTGGTCAAATTTTCTCCCTCCCATTGTTATACACTGTGTACTGTTTGGCTGCTGCCCTCCACCCCAGAGATAGCTGCATTTTAGCTGTGTTTCATATACATATTGTAGTTTAAGTGTTTGAAAATCTTTTGAAATAAAAGGTGATAAATAAGTGTAAAATATCTAACTATAATTATGATACAGGAAACCAAGATTTGCTCCCATATTATACATGCTCCCCTTAAGCTATGAATCTGAATAGAAGTTTTACTCTGGATGGAATTTGTATTGCAGATTTATAAATCCCTCAGGTTTGTAATAAAACTGCTGACACAAACTTAGCTTGAGCATCACAAATGCAAGGCTGTGATGTTTCTCAGTTTTTAAAATGTATTTATTTATTACCAGAGTCCTAACAGATATGTTTTGTTCTGTTAAAATTCCCCCCAAAAGTTAATTACTTGTCTATCAAAAAGAGATGTTTTTATGTTTTGTGGATATTATGTTTTTAAAAATACAGAAATAAGAGTGTTGAATGTCCAACATTCATACAAAGCAATGCTCTTATAATTTCCTCACAACTATTGAAACACCTATCGGAAATAAATGCCCCAAATCAACCCAACTGTTGGCAGCAGTTTCATCAGGATAAAGACAGACTCCAACTGGATGAGATTCATGTGCTTGTTTTTGCTGCAAGAAGTAAAATATCCCTGCATATGCTTTCCCATGATTAGGGGACAGAAAAAACACAGGTTACCTCATTGTTAAATGTAATAGTGACTGTGTTGGCAAAAGAGTCTCTTTTCCTCTTAAACTTTGTAACTGAACTTGCTTTACATAACATAAAATGGTGTAATTGTTCCTTTAGTACATGATAAAACTTACACACCAAAAAAAGAAATCAAAACTATTACATCATTCTGTTATGTATATATGTTATACTTAGATGTAAGGATGCCTATTGCATTTATATTATTGAAACATGTTAAACAGTTGTTAAAAGAAAAATAAATCACGTTAAGCTTATTTTATTCACTGTTTCTAAGATGCTGGAATTACTGCTGACTACAGCTGACTATCCTATCTGTGTGAGTTTTAAGAGGCTAAGCCCATTGACTTCAATCACCTTTGGAGCAGGTCCTAAAAGAAATCATATAATTAATAACACAAAAATACATTCTCTATTCCATAGTCTAACACAAACAAGCTCATTAGCAAAGTAAGCACACAATCCTGCATTGCTGTACTCCCCAAAACTCCCTATAGACTTTAATGGGAAATTAGGAATGGGACATAACTCTCCTAATGTACACATTGAGTAAGAAGGGAGACAAAGTAGATATAGGACTTGTATACATAGTGAAAAGCACTATTATATCTTCTTGTTCTAATTTTCATGTAACCTAAATAAACTTGTGTAATCTCAAAAACAAGACAAATTTTAAGCTAGATCCTCATGGAGCTTTGCTACTTTACAGCTGAGGATCTGGCCCTTAGTTTTTTATAAAGTGATCTCTTTCATCTGGCAGGTTTTTCACTTCTTTCAGCTCTTCATCTCTGATAAAAACATAGTAGCACATTCTTTTGTGCCATGCTACTTTAAAAGTGAAGGGAAAAGCACTTTCCTTGTTTTCTTTCCTTATTTAGAGATAATATTTTTTCCAGAAAACAGTGCTGATGTCTTAAAAGCTACATTGATGGATGCTGGTATTAGTAACAGACACATCACAGCATTAGACCTTACAAAACAAGTACTCTAAACTTTTTGACCAAAAATAAGATTTCTTTTTGATATTATAAACTTACAAAAGCTAAGGCATGCTTAAAAGAAATGTAGCACATTAAAATAAAATATGGGTTTTCTTGTTTAAAAGGCTACAGTAAATTAATATACACTGATAATTCATCGTGGTTGGAATCTGATAGAAACATGGATGTCTGTCTCCCTAATAGAGCAAGTTAACTGTAAAACACATGCTATGTGCTGCCCAACTCCATTCTGTTAATCTTTTTATTTGCCTTAAATCCCAACTACCAATGCTAATCTTAAACATGTCAAATGCCATAAAAGATATTTACTTAATCTGATATTTTTAAATGTGAAGCACATATTTATGAAAAGTTGGTTAAAGATAATGACAATTTTGAATATTTTTAATAAAAACTATGGGAGGCTGGTATTTTATATAGTTTTAATATTGAATTGCATTATAGATAAAAGCTGGAATAAGTTCTGAGAACAGGCAAGACAAACCTGTTTGCTTACTTTGTTTCAAATGTGGTTCAAGACACAGACATTAGTGAAATAGAGAACACAGATGGTTTGATGGTACCTACACATGTACACCATGCCATATTTGCAGTAAAACTATAGACAAAAGATACAGAACAATATGTTTTGCATTTCTTGAATTTATATGCTTCATACTATAGACTTTAAAAGCAAATCGGATTCACTGAATTCCAAAAAGCTGAAATATCCTCCAAAATATTATCATTTTGTTACCGCTTATGTATACCATTATGTCATTAAATGAATGGATAAGATTTATATGTATTTTATTATAAAAATTACATCTTGAAAAAGCACTGTTAAGAATATGTAGGAGTAGTATGCATGGTTACAAACCAACTGAGATTTGGCTTTTTCATTCTGGAGTGGGTTAGAGACTGAAACTAAGAATATTGTGGAACTGAATGAAGATGTTAACAAGGGCTATAATTTATTTTCTTGTTGCCTTTATTCTGCTGCAATCAAAATAAATGTGAAGTTAAAAGTTATGGCTGGCTAACTGGAGACGTAACACTTACAATCAAGTCTGGGCCTGATGGCAGGTAGTCTGGCTCCAAAAGAAAAGGGAGAAACTGGAGAAACCTAAGCTACTTACTGCTTTTTGGCTGGTTGAAACTATTTTTTTTTCTATGCAGTTTAATTGCACAAATGTATTTTATATTGTCCTATCTATTTATTGTTCCCGTTCACTCACTTGCACTCAGTACCTACATTTAGTTAAACTTACACATCACTGTGTTGCATTACAAAATCTCAACCATCTTCATTTACCATCCTTCACTCCCTGTCTCATTGCACAGCAATGACTTTTCATTAAAGTACATGCCTCTCTATTTTTTACTTCTTCCCTTTCAAAGTCTCAGTTTGGTTATATTTGCAAAATAAAACAAAACAGCCTTTGAATTTAAAAATATTTTTTTAAAAACCTGATTCCACAGGCTCTGCCTCACTTCCTGGTTGAAGGCAGGGGCTACAGCTGCTGTTCTGGAAACATCATGAGAAGGAACAATCAGAGCATCACCAGGAAGAGAGGCATGCACAGAGCGGGACTATACGTGTTGGAAGACAAATGGCCTGTTTCTCCTAATAGGTTTACAGGAGAGGAATAGGAAGAACCCCAAAATCCAATTGCTGCTGAGGAGTGGGAAGGGTATAGAGTTTAGCCTGAGTGGAGCCAGAAGAGCTGGGGGTCAGGCCCCTGGTTTCTTCAGAAGAGCTGTGCTGCAACTGGCAGACAGGTTTTCCAGCAAAGTGTTACTGATTTTCTATTCCTCGAAATAGCTAAGTCTTGGACCACATTCACAGATTCATAGATTCCAAGGCTGGAAGGGACCGTTGTAATCATTTAGTCTGACCTCCTGTATAACACAGGTCATAGAACTTTCCCAAAAAAATTCCTACAGAGTATCTTTTAGAAAAACACAATCAAACTGCATGTTGAGTTAGTGGTGCAGACAAATACCCAGTTGAAATCAGGCCTTGGTATATATTATCCCATATTTGCCAACAGTCTTTAAAAAACAAAACAATTGTTTCTAATTTGCATAAATAAGGAGCCAACATTCCCCACTCCTGCATTTAATTTTCAAGTCTCTCATCAGTTATACACTTTCCTCATTCAACCCCAGCATTTAATTTTCTAGCTCCAACCCACAGTGCCCACTCCTGCAGTTAGTTCTCACTTAAACTTCAGATGACCATCGGCTCTGTGAACATCATTACTGCCTATGCACCAAGACTCAAATCTAGCCCCAAGGAGATGCATACATTTTACGACTCTTTGTATCAAGTAGTCAAAAGAATACCATCAACTGAGCAACTTTTCCTCCTTGGTGACTTTAATGCAAGAGTCAGTGCAGACAACAACTCATGGCCAGATTGCATAGGACATTTTGGCATTGGCAAGATGAATGAGAACGGCCAACGACTTCTTGAATTCTGAGCCCAAACCCAAATGTACATTACCACTTCATATTTTGCAGGAAAAAATCGCCAAAAAATGTCATGGCAACATTCACAGTCAGGCCACTGGCACCAATTAGACCTTGTTATCATCAGGAGGAAAGACCTACCCTTAGTGCAGAACATTCACACGTTCCACAGGGCTGATTGTGACACTGGCCACTTCTTGATTATTAGCAAAGTGAAGATTACAGCCAAGAAACTACATAGAGCAAAACTTAGGAGCAAGCCCAAAATCAATGCTGTTAACACCAAAAACCAGAGGAAATGTCAAGAATTTGTGAAGGTTTTTGAACTTAGCATGAATGGGAAGACATTACCAGAGAAGGCAGAGGAATTCTGGGAAGATTTAAGAACAATCCATGACACAGCTTTAGCTACATTTAGGGGAAAGAGACCATCAAGAAAGGACTGGTTTGAAGAAAATGAAGCAGAACTATTACCTCTCATCAACATTAAGAACACAGCCTAACTGGAATACAACAAGAAGCTAACAGAGAGCACCAAAGTGAGACTTCAACATGCAAAAACTGAGGTGCAGCAAGCAAGCAGATGCTATGCAAATCGTTACTGGATGAAGCTCTGTGAAGAGATACAGACAGCCTCAGACCCAAGAAATCTCAAAGTCATGTATGATGGCCTGAAGAAAGCTCTAGGTCCTACTGTCAACAAGGTTGCCCATCTCAAATTGCACAGTGGTGAAATCATTACAGATAAAAGCAAGCAGTTGTCTCATTGGGTTGAACACTATTCAGAGTTATAAGCACAAGAAAGAAACATCACCAGTGAATCACTGGACCAAATACCAACTCTACAGGTCATGCCAAAGCTAGATGTGGAGCCCACTGTAGAAGAGCTAAACAAGGCCACTGATTTGCTATCAAGTGGCAAGGCTCCTGGAAAAGATGGCATCCCAGTCGAAATCCTCAAGTGCAGGAAAAGACAGCCTATTACCGTATCTTCATCAGCTGCTACTTAAATGCTGGAAAGAGGGTGAGGTACCACAAGAGATGCTTGTCACAAACATCATCACTTTGTATAAAAATACAGGCGAAAAGGGCAACTGCAACAACTACAGGGGTATCTTGCTACTAAGTGTAGCAGGAAAAACTTTCACAAAATTCGTCTCAGTGCACCTACAACAGCTGATGAATTGTGTCTACTCTGAATCACTGTGAGGATTCAGGGCTGGAAGATCAGCTATACACATGCGACAACTCCAAGAAAAGTGCAGAGAGCAGAACTCTTTTGTACATCACCTTTGTGGACCTAAGCAAAGCATTTGACACTGTCAGCAGAGCAGATCTATTTGTAATACTAGAAAAGATAGGATGCCCAGCAACCCTGTTAAGTCTTATATGTTAATTCCACAACAACATGAGAGCAATTGTCCAGTTTGACGGGTCCACTTCAGAGAGCTTTGAGATGAAAAGCGGAGTGAAGCAAGGATATGTTCTTGCCCCTACACTCTTTGGAATCTTCTTCTCAGTACTCTTGAACTGTGCATTTAAGGACATGAAAGATGGAGTGTATCTCCACACAAGATCAGATGGGAAATTATTCAACCGGTCCCGACTTAAGTCCAAAGTCAAAAAGGTGCTAATCAGGGAACTTCTATTCACTGATGATGCTGCCCTCATAGCCCACAATGAAGATCTACTAAAAGAACTCATGGACCGCCTTTCAAGTGCCTGTCAGGCATTTGCTCTCACTATCAGCATCAAGAAAATGGTTGTATTAGGACAGGGGGTTCCACAAGATCCTTCAATTACCTTAAATGCAAAAGAGTTAGAAGTAGTCCAAGAGTTCAGCTACTTAAGTTCTACACCAACCTCTCACTAGATGAAGAACTAAATGTTCACATTGGAAAGGCTGCAACCGCGTTTAGCAGACTAACTAAAAGAGTATGGAACAACTGAAAGCTTACAATCAAGACCAAAATGCTAGTGTACCAAGCATGCGTCCTCAGCACTCTCACGTATGGTGGGGAAACATGGACAACTTATGCTCATCAGGAGAAAAGGTAAAACAGTTTCCACCTACACTGTTTACGCTGCATACTCAACACCAAATAGCAAGATAAAGTCACGAACACAGAGGTTCTTCAAAGTGCAAATTTACTAAGTGTGACAGCCCTGCTCAAATAAAGATGACTGTGCTGGTTGGGCCATCTCAGTAGTTGGAAGACAGAAGCATACCCAAGGATATGCTATATAGGGAGCTACCAGAGGGAACAAGAACAACAGGACATCACAAGCTTTGCTATAAAGACACATGCAAGCTAGATATGAAGGAATTTGGAATTCATGCTGACCAACGGGAAGTCTTGGCAAGCGATCGTAACAAGTGGCGCCATTGTCTCCATCAGGGTATCAAAGTCCATGACAGAAGCTGGCTCTTACACTGTGAAGGGAAAAAAGCCTGTAGGAAGCAAGCAGCTCCCAACCAAGATATATACATTTGCAATAACTGCCAAAGATCATGCAAATCTCGAATTGGACTATTCAGTCATCTGAGACATTGCAAACCATCTACATCATAGGCTGCAATCCCCACCGTCTCTCGCAGACAAAAGGATGCCAATGTGTGTATACGAGCTGGATATTATTAGTTTTATAATATCACGTGCAATACTATAAAATTATACATATATTCATATCCAGTAATTTATTATTATTATAGTCCGGGTCTATATATTGGATATAGAACAAGAAGCCTTAAAATTATTTTTCATTATCATCTATATAATAAGATACCAGGATTGTCACTCATGGTTAAGAGCTCTTTTTGTTCAATGTCACCAGGATCAACCATCCCTGGGATCTGTGCTCTTTTACCATCCAATTTTTAAGTTCTCAGCCATTTTGACTTTATGAATTACACCCATAACAAGTACAGCTGCAGTATGGCATGTATCTATGCCATACCAAGAGTGCTTCACGATTGTGATATCAGAGTTAACTCGCCCAGTTACCATCCTTACTCTACAGCTAATTTGCAAACCTATTTGTTTCAATTCCTACAGATTTAGAGACAGAATTTCAATGTTTTAATATGTATGAACTGCTTGATTAAAGGGACACCATCAACCTAAAAATTATACTTCTGTATGAAATTTCTTTCAGGTAATACTTAAGATTACTAAAACTGAAAGCGATTAAAGAAACGTTTCTTTTTTTCCCCATTTTGTTCACTTTGTGCATTTGAAAGCACTCTGGATGTAGCCAGTTTCACTGTTTCTCCTATATAATCAGTTTGCCATTGTTTATGTAAATTTTTCACACAGTGACAAGGGAGATAAAAACATTTTAAACAGAAAAATGTTATTCTAAAACTAATAAATTGGCAGGTGTGGTATTTGAAACTTCTTTGAAATAATTTTTTTAAATTGGATAACTTTCCCAACTTGATATAACTTTCAAGTTGACAATGTTGCTAACACTGTAGAGCAGGGGTTCCCAGACTTGGTTCGCTGCTTGTTCAGGGTAAGCACCTGGCGGGCTGCGAGACGTTTTGTTTACCTGAGCGTCTGCAGGTACAGCTGCTCACAGCTCCCAGTGGCCGCGGTTTGCCGTTCCCGGCCAATGGGAGCTGTGGGAAGCGGTGGCCCGGCCCGCACCACTTCCTGCAGCTCCCATTGGCCAGAAACGGAGAACCGCGGCCACTGGAAGCTGCGAGCGGCCATACCTGCAGACGCTCAGGTAAACAAAGTGTCTCATGGCCCACCAGGGGCTTACCCTGAACAAGCCACGAACCAAGTTTGGGAACCCCTGCTATAGAGTTTAAAGTGGGGAAAAACTATATAGGTATCTATTAAAATTTATATGAACATCATTCTCATGTTCTAGGGCAAAGCCCTTTACAAATGTAATCTACAGGCCACTACATACCAAAATTAATATAACTTTACCTTTTGTTTTGGGCAGAACTTCAGGTGATTTACTTCTAATAATAATAAACAGAATGTTTATTATTATTAATTTTCTAATTGCCTATTCTTTGCTGGTGTGTACTATATACATGCACAAGCAATTACACATGAAAAATGTATGCTGTCACCCTTGCAAATTCAAAGCAATGTTTTTATTAACCAAGCACACAGAAATCAGAGAATGTGTCTTAAAGGACCCACAGCATGGAAAAACTCTGCTAGCAGTTAGCATATGAATCAATAAAATTAGAAACAAATTCCATTCTAGAAAACACACGGTCTTCTCTCATATCGAAGTTTTTTAAAATTATCATCAAAGTAAGATGATGGATGATGGATTGGATTATCATCAAAGTAAGATGATGTTGTTCTGGTGACCACAACAAACTGCTGTGTAGTAAAGTCCAATACTGTATTAGCCATCTTCAGTTAGTAGAAAGTGTTTTCAACATACAGTCAATGACAACATTAACAAGTGTATTTTAAAAAAGAATACACTTTGATGATGGCAATCTCTCATGTTTGTCCTTAAAATTTTAATATCAAACGAGTTTTCCAACTGTGAATTGTACTGCGTGATTTCATCTAATATTAAGCCTTCCAGAAAGATATGTGGGAAAGGGCAGTCCAGTAACTGAACTCTAATCTGACAAACAAAATTGCCTAAATAAATGAACACTGCATGCTCCCATCTGGAGACCATGAGTAACATTTCTCGACATTTCATATTTTTAGTGATCAAGCTTTCAGAAATAGCCTGCTCGTAATTTTCTCACTTTGTACTTTTTTACATTCTCTTTGTTGCCTCAAACCTGTATTCTGCAATATTTTTCTTTTTCTTTCTTTTTTTTGTTGTTACCAAATAACAGTTGCTGCCACAATATATTTTTCCCAGTTTTGACCTTCAGGACCATCTTCTGGGTAGGAAGGTAGTTCAGGCTGCATGCCCATTCACAACCCTTTGCTTGGCTGCTCAGACTGCCAACAAGCTTAGCAACCAGTCTCAGTTGCAGGGTGTTTTTTGTGACATGGACAAATTTTCACCAGAATCTGTATCTGAGTCAACCAGTCTCATTTCACATCAACTACTAAATAGCCTTTATATGGTAATTTTTGGCCTCCACCAAATTGTGTTGGATTAAAACAAGTGACCAGAGATAAAGAGTTCTATATCCTATTACCAGTCCAGTTATTCAGTTGGTGCACAAATCCCATTCTAATTGCTTATTGATGGTAGGCCATATTCTGAGCTTGTGTAAATCACTGTAGCTTCCCTGAAGTCAATTGAGCTACAGTGATTTACTCCAGGTCAGGATCTGGCCCTGAAAGTCCAGTGCTAAAGCATCTAGGACTGCAGGTAGCTAGGGCTAGAGAAAGCTCAGTCCTCCAAAACTATTACCTGAGCCACCCTGCTACATTTCATGCCTAGCTCAGCAGGCAAAATCTCACGTCCAGTGGTGGCAGGGCCAGGAAGAGGGAGGGACCGGGTGGGGCATCATGGTGGGAGGGCCCCACCTACACGCTGGATTCCCAGCAGGTAGAACTAGATTCCTGAGTCCTGGCAGGTGGTGCTGGCTCCTCAGGAAGGTTTGGGAAGGTTTGCTGGGATGGGGTGAGAGTTCCAGAGAAAGAGGGATTGGTGGGGGGAAGGGGAGCCCTGGGAGAAATCCTGAGGGGATTTGGGGGGGTAGAAGAGGAGTCCTGAAGGAAAGGGGGATCCAGAGGTGATGGGGGTAGAAGAGTCCTCGAGAAGGGGGAGAGCCTGAGGCCCTGCATCTGGCAGCACCAAGGCAAGGAAGGGACAGGGCAGGGCGTTGTGGTGAGAGGAACCAGCCTGCACACAGATGCATGCAGCAAGTTATGCTGTATGCAGGCTCCTCTGAATCTGTGAGCAACAAGAGCCAACAGGCCTGGAGCTGGGAGCCAGGTCGAACCCTACAGGACAGGCACCACCACTGAAGGGTGTGGGGGGGCAGGTTGAGTCCCCCCCAATAATATTTTCACCAGCTGCCTATGTCTAGCACTGGTGAACTTATGCGAGTATATGTGTACGTGTGTGAATGTGTTGCTTGTGAAATCTGTCAAATTACCATGTCTGGTGAACTAAGTTTTTTTTTCATCCGCATAACAGATACAGCACAGACATCAACAGAGCAAACTTCCCCACAGTGCAATAGTAATATGTCTAAAACTTATTGCAGAGACCACCTGTGACCCTAAGAACAACGGATGCACGAGGGCCAGAGGCTCATTGATATCTGGTAATAAGTTTCAGCCAGCCTGACCAGTTCAGTGTATCCCAACACACTAACCTCAGAACCTGTATATAAAAGGTATCATTTAAGACAGGCGTGGCCAACCTGTGGCTCCAGAGCTGCATGCGGCCCTTCAGAGGTTAATATGTGCCTCCTTGTATAGGTGCTGACTCTGAGGCTGGAGCTACAGATGCTAACTTTCCAATGTGCTGTGGGGTGCTCACTGCTCAACCCCCTGCTCTGCCCCAGGTCCTGCCACCACTCCACTCCTTCAACAAAGGCCCCTGCCCCTTCTCCTGAGCCTGCCATGCCCTCGCTCCTCCCCACCAGAGCCTCCTGCGCACTGAAAAACAGCTGATTGCAGCGGGCAGGAGGAGTGGGGAGGGATGGGGAGGCACTGATTGGTGGGGCTGCTGGTGGGCAGGAGGCGCTGAGGGCTGGGGGAGGTAGCAGAGGGGGGCTGCTGCCATATTACTGTGGCTCTTTGGCAATGTTCATTGTAAATTCTGGCTCCTTTTCAGGCTCAGATTGGCCACCCCTGATGTAAGATATCAACAGAAAGCTAATAGCATACTGATCATTAATATTATTGCCTGGTGTATGTATTATTACAAACATAGTGAAAATTATGTTATCAAACTGTGTCTGCCAGGCAGGGCTAAAGTTACCCCTCCCTAGACAAAGGAATGTGGTTTGGCCACCTAAAAGGTATTTCCAAGGTTCATGGGAATGCAATTTACATAGAAGGTAAATAGGAACATCAAACCAACAAGAGGAGAAGGTTACAGGAACAGATTGATTAGTATTTTAGTAAACACCAGCAGGGGAAGAAAATAGCATGAAACTTCCTTCACCATCAGAGTCCATGTCACCTTCTTCACAGCTTGAATGAACTTCTCTTTAGGGGGGTAATTTTCAGAAGAATCCCTTTTAAAGGTTCACAGGACTATAAAAGAGTGCTATTTCATCTAAGACGACAAAGGAACCAAGCACTTTGGATTTTGTGGAAGATCCTGACCAGAGGGGTGGTCCATCATCTTGCTGGACGGTAGATTGGTAAAGAAACTACTGAATAAAGGCTGTAGCTTGTTTTGTTAAGTCTTAGCCTCTCAAAAGCGTTTTTCACTTTTATTTCCTTATAACCATTTCTAACTCTATCCTTTATATCTGAACTCACTTAAAATCCTATCTCCTTTTGTTAGTAAACTTGTTTTACTTTTAATCTAAACCAACCCAATACTGTGTTTGATTTAAATGTGAATATTAACTACAGTTAAGGTGGCAAGCTGCTGGGCATTGTATCTTTAGACTAACAAGAAAACCTTAATATTTCTCTGAATGGTCCAAGAGCGGGCTGGACATTGCAGAGCCCATGGTTTGGGGAAAAGGAGGGAATGAGGAGCTCAGCTTGCCAGGTGTAACCAAAGTGTGGATGGGGTATAACAAGCAGGGTGCTGGAATCAGAATTCCTGAGTCAGAACTGCTTAACACAGAGACACTCAGTGCTCGCTTGTGCTGGCTAGGAGCAACAAGGCAAGGGCAGCTCTAGCACCAGAACATTTTGAGGCACTTAGGGTTACAGGGTAGGCAGTGACACAATCCCTCACAGGTCGAGACAGCACCCCAGAACCTAACACCACCATTAGTGCATTAGATGATGGTTTAGGCTGAATTCCCATTGGATCCTTCACCTATCTTTTGAGATTGCCAACAAAGTTAACAATTGTGAATTGTTGTTAATTTTTTTTTAATTTAGGCAATTATTCCTTAGGTATTTGCACCACTGAAAACAATGGAAATTTTGCTGTTAGCTTCATGGGAAGTAGAATGAGAACCTAAGGGGGGAAAAGATCATAGATGATAAGTTCTGGTAACTTCCACTCTGGGCTGGATTTAAAATTACAGACTTTTTACTTTATTACCAATCAATCTCCTGCTCAATTCCATTGATAATTTGGCATAATATTATAACAAAATGGGAGCAGCAAGAGAGTAAAAATGATAATCCATTTTAAACCCTCATTTCAATTTCAGTTACATACAACTTTGGGGAGATAATTCCTTTCAGGCTTAGATTTAATATGTTGAAAATAGCATGAAAACAGCTTGAGAAGGTATTTTGTTTGACAAATATGCCAGTTTTTCAATTGAGACACAAGTAAACTATATATTTCCCCATACATTTTCCATACATTTCAATGATTTATATGTACTCTGAGAAGTCATATATTGCTTTACTCTTTTCAAAACTAGTTTGGTCAATTGATTAGGTCTTAATGAGAAACATGTACTTTGACTATTTTGAAAAACCATGATTTTAAAATAGTGAAGTACATAATCTTTATGATATTTCAATAATTGTGAAATACAAAGAACATTTACCTTCCATTCTGACAGTTTCAATACGTTGCTGTCATATTCAAAATCAAAACTGTTTGTATTTCACAACACTACATTGAACATGTGTTTCTTAGCCTCTATATTAATTTAATAACAGTATATGTGAAAATCAGGAAATGAATTTGTGGGAAGCGTGCAGAGGTGTTATATACACCCTACAAAGCTTGGGACTTTTTTGCACTGTTAACAACCCTGACCAGCCTTGTTCACCAAAATTACCCCTCCAAACTTGTTCTTTTCACAGACCACAACCCTTTATAAAATTGTAAATGAATTACAGTAAGTGGCAAACAGGTTCCTTCCCCACTCTGAACTCTAGGGTACAGATGTGGGGACCTGCATGAAAAACCCCCAAGCTTATTCTTACCAGCTTAGGTTAAAACTTCCACAAGGTACAAACTATTTTACCTTTTGCCCTTGGACTTTATTGCTGCCACCACCAAGCATCCAACAGATATATAACAGGGAAAGAGCCCGCTTGGAAACGTCTTTCCCCTCAAAATCCTCCCAAACCCTACACCCCCTTTCCTGGGGAAGGCTTGATAACAATCCTCACCAATTTGCATAGGTGAACACAGACCCAAACCCTTGGATCTTAAGAACAATGAAAAAGCAATCAGATTCTTAAAAGAAGAATTTTAATGGAAGAAAAAGTGAAAGAATCACCTCTGTAAAATCAGGATGGTAAATACCTTACAGGGTAATCAGATTCAAAACATAAAGAATCCCTCTCAGCAAAACCTTAAGTTACAAAAAGACACAAAAACAGGAATATACATTCCATTCAGCACAATTTATTTTTTCAGCCATTTTAACAAAACAGAATCTAACGCATATCTAACTAGATTGCTTATTAGCCCTTTACAGGGCTCTAACCTGCATTCCTGCTCTGGTCCCGGCAAAAGCAACACACAGACTGAGAGAGCCTTTGTTTCTTCCCCACCCACCCCCCGCTCCAGCTTTGAAAGTATCTTGTCTCCTCATTGTTCATTTTGGTCAGGTGCCAGCGAGGTTATCCTAGCTTCTTAACCCTTTACAGGTGAAAGGGTTTTTCCTCTGGCCAGGAGGGATTTAAAGGTGTTTACCCTTCCCTTTATATTTATGACAGATGTATAAATATAACCTGGGATAAATAAATTATAGAAATCATTGTAACTTGTAAAAACAGGATCTTTGCAGTTCAGAAGTGAAGAATGGACAGGTGGTCAGTGATATTATAAGTATGGGACTTGACAGTTCTCCTTTAGATCATTAGGTAGAGCTATTCCTTTGGTAACCACAAATGCCGGATTCAAAGGGTGATATTAGGTCAACATACCCCCAATTTAGGTTGAATAAAAATAAGTCTTTACAAAACAGAAGACCAACAGAAATAGTGTCCTTTTTTTAAAAAAAAAATTGTAATGGAAATAGTATTTCCCATAAAAAAATTTCCTTACAGCATTTGCAACCTAGATATTTCAGCACTGTGCTAGTGCATCAGAACCTGAAAGTGAATACAACCAAAGTACTGTTTGCTTTTATTTCTCAATAAAGTAATAAAGCCCTAAGGCAAGGCTGTATATAAACAAAAAAAAGGCCTGATTCTTATGTACATCAAGATCACTTTACACTGCTCTAGTTGTGGATAGGAGCTTTATAGTCAGTGGAATAATTTACTCCCCTCTGGTCCCAACAGCTCCCCACATGATACTAAATTCTGACCCTTCACCACACTAGAGCTAAACTAACAGTGAAACTAACTAGTCTACTTTCGTTGTGCAAGCTAAGAAATGCAAAAGTAAACAAACCTTGTAAATAATGAAAAGGAAATACATTTTTAATCTGGCCTGCTACTGGAGAGGGAAAAGTGAGAAGCCTGAGAAGAATCCAGGGGTTGGAGAAGGTAAATAATGAGGCCCAAGGGACTTAGAGTGACTAAATGAAAAAGCCTAGTTGGTGCAGCTAGCAATTGGCCATTCCTAGTAAAGTGTGTTTATATTTTTATGTGTACAGTCCAATCAGTTATCCCAGCCAGATGGAGTGACTGCCAGCAAGGCTCAGCACAGGCTAACACATCAGATTAATAACTCAAGAGCAGGACTCAATAGCACCCTAACTTCCACTTTTGACACAAGATGATAAACAATAGGGCTGAGATTACCAGAACTGTGTTTGCAGTCCTGGCAATTCTGAACACAAACGGCAAAATGTCTAACTGGTTGTTTGCATGCACAATTCTGAAAACTTCAGACATGAGAACTGAAGGGCAGGGTTTCGGATGTGCATCTGTCATATTAATCAGCATCCCAAGGTACAGTGATGCCTGTTTCTCTCATTCCTTTGTATTAGACCTTTTCTATATGTATTTTTGAAGTAACACCTCTCTGGCAGATTATTTGCAGACGCTTCCCTGACAATACACTGTAATATTCATTATTTAATCACCTTTTCTTTCAATAGGTGTAATTCTATTACTTTTCACCAGGTGTCCCAGAAAATCATTTGAATATATCTGCTTGGTTTGGGTTGTTATCCCCAGATGATTGCCTGCTTCTCCTAAAAGTTACAGAAAGGAACCAGGTGGTTTAAGCAGTGAAGTGGAATGTGGAGGGTTCTTTGACCCAAAGCTGGAATCTAATGACCCTAAAACGGTCCCCATAATATGTAAAAAAGTTTGAGATTCTAAGTCATATATTTTTAAAAGATAACATGCAACTTTAAAATTCAAGCTGGATGCTTTTCTCATATTAAAGCAATATCAAAAGAGAGATAATAGTACTCACTTTAATGTCTCAGTCAAATTTTGCACTACAACAAGCACTGAATTTTAATTCACGGTATTTTCTTTTTGCCAGACTAAACACATGTAGACATCTCTATTTTATCTCTGTACATTAAGTTATCATGTATTTACATTTAGTCAACCTCAATTTATAGCAAGCAACAACCCATATTTCCAACATCACTCAGTGTACAGTATGCTGTATTTCTATACTGCCATATATTGTAGTTAACCTATATTAACAAAATAAACATTTGATCATCATTATTTAATCACCCTAGCAGAATGCATATAGTCCAGGCAAGAGGCCAGAGTTTCAGCTGCCATGGGAACCATAACCATTCACTTCCTGTCTTATGTGGGTTTAAAAACCTCAAAAGTTAAACTAACACAGTTTTGTAATATGATAATATTGAAGACTTCCACAGTTAGATAAGAACAAACAGCAAATATTATAATTATGCACCATGATTCTGGATGATCTCTGATTAATTAAGAGGAATGGATTTTGCCTCCAGAGCCCTAAAAAGTGTTTCTGCAATTGTGCCATAATAGTTAAGGATTATTTATCTTTGTTTTCCTGGTTGTCTTCTCATATTTCCTCATAAATTAGACTCAGTTATTAAGAATCATCAATATTTTCTTAACGTTGATCAGCAAATTAACAAACAAGAGGAACTGGAATTGCTCATTTGTGAGCATAAATTTGATCTAGATGATATTACTGAAAACTGGTGGGATGCTTCCCAGGTTTCGAATGTTAAAATCAATGGTTATAAACCATGTAGGAAGAATTAGGTGAGCAAAAGGGGAGGGGAATGGCACTCCATGTAAAAAATAGAATTACCTGTTTCCAGGATTCTTACAACTTAAAAGAAAATGATTGTGAATGCTTATGGATCAATCTCCTAATAGCAAAAGAATGAGAAGTTGGAGTCTGCTTAGGTCTTGGAGTCTGCTTAGGGGAGATCACCAAATCACACTAGGGAACAGGATAATGGATTCCTTGCGCAATTCTCTATAATATGTAGGAAAATAAGCTGCATGATCATAGGGAACTTCAATTTGAGTGACATATGCTGGAGGTCTCATGCTTCCAGTACTAAAACATCCTTGGAATGGCTAAACATTATAGATTGGGGGAGAAATAGCATTGGCCTGCTAAACCCAGCGTTGTGAGTTCAATCCTTGAGGGGGCCATTTAGGGATCTGGGGCAAAAATTGGCGATTGGTCCTGCTTTAAGCAGGGGATTGGACTAGATGACCTCCTGAGGTCCCTTCCAACCCTGATATTCTATGAAAGCATAAGTTCCTCTTGGTCTGAATTCTATGATAATTTCCCACATAAAAGTGACTTGATCACATTGTATAATGTGCAAGCAGAATAAAGTCCAGTCCAGTGATAAACTTGGTGTTTAAAACAACCAATTTCATAATGTTGAAAACAATTATGAGCTCAAATGAGCTATGAGAAAGAATTTAATCAGAAAAAATGTGAACGATGATTAAGAATTGTTGAAGAACACTTTACTAGATGCCCAAAAACCCACAATTTCATAACTGAGGCCATACTGGTTAAAAAACTGGCCTGGTTTAGAAGCAAAGACAGCTATTAAAAATAATATATATTTATACATACATTCTCTCTCTCTCTCTATATATAGCATCACAGGACTGGAAGGGACCTCGAGAGGTCATCTAGTCCAGTCCCCTGAACTCATGGCTGGACTAAGTATTATCTAGACCATCCCTGACAGGTGTTTGTCTAACCTGCTCTTAAAAATCCCCAATGATGGAGATTCTACAACTTCGCGAGGCAACTTATGCCAGTGCTTAACCACCCCCACAGTTAGAAAGTTTTTCCTAATGTCCAACCTAAATCTCCTTTGCTGCAATTTAAGCCCATTGCTTCTTGTCCTATCCTCAGAGGTTAAGAAAAACATTTTTTCTCCCTCCTCTTTGTAACATTATATATGGAAGAAAGGGGAAGATGATAGTAATGAACATAAATCAGAAGCTAGGAGCTGTAGTCAATGGATTAGGGAAGCAAAGGGAGAACAAGGTTAAGGACAATAAGCAGTTTTGTAAGTATGATAGGAACAAAAAGAATTTAACAATGGTATTGGTTTATTACTAGATGGAAATGGTGGGATTATCAATAATAATGCAGAAAAGGCAGATGTGTTCAATAAATATTTCTGTTCTGTATCAGGGAAAAAAGATATAATATCATATTCCACTTATATTTCAGAAAGATGTTAAACAGCAGCTAATAAAGTTAGCCATTTTTAAATCAGAAGATCCAGATATGTTGCAGCCAAGAGTTCTGAAAGAGATGGTTGAGGACTTGTTGGATAGTTAATGTTGATTTTCAGTAAGTCTTGGAACACTGAGAAGTTCCAGCAGCCTGGAAGAAAGCTAATGTTGTGCCAATATTTTAAAAGAATAAGTGGGATGATCTGGGTTATTAGAGGCCTGACAGTCTGACATCAATCGCAGGTGAGATAACAAGTGCCTGATACAGGACTTGATTAATAAAGAATTAGAGGAGGGAAATATAATTAATGCCAATCAACATGGGTTCATGGAAAACAGATCCTGTCAAACTAACTTAATTTTTTTTATGAGACTACAAATTTGACTGAAAAATGCTGATATAATAGATTTTCAATTCTTTAAGGCATTTGACTATAACACTTAGAAACTAGAAAAGTAGAAACTATATAAAATTAGCATGGCACACAGTCAATTGATTAAAAGATGGCTAACTGATAAGCCTTAAAATGTAACTGTAAACGGGAATCATCATCAAGCAGTTGTGTGTTTTTAGTGGGATCCTGTAAGGATACATTCTTGGCCCTAAGCTTATTAATGACCTGGAAGGAAATATAACATCATCGTCAATAAAGTTTGCAGATGACACAAAAATTGAGGGAGTGGTAAATGAGGAAGAGGAAAGGTCACTGCTACAGAGCAATCTGGATAGCTTGGTAAACTGGGTGCAAGCAAACAAGATGAGTTTTAATATCGCTAAATATAAATGTATATGTGACCTACACACCTCCTGGACGTGGTGTTCTGTCCCATCTCGTGGCACTGAGACCACTTAGAGAGAGATTAATGACTCTGCTCTCTTAGCTAAGGGCTATGTGGCTTTTAACTCATGCATTTAGCTCCAGAGGCCCCAGGTTTGATCCCGCCCACTGACGACCAGGGTCTGTCGGTGTCTATACATCTAGGAACAAAGACTGTAGGCCACGCTTACAAAGTGGGGTACTCTATCCTGGGAAGCAGTGACTCTGAAAAAGATTTTGGGGTAATGGTGGATAATCAGCTGAACACGAGATCCCAATACAATGCTGTTGCCAAAATGGCTAATGCAATCCTTGGATGCATAAACAGGGGAATCAAAAGTAGGAGCAGAGAGGTTATTTTACCTCTTTATTTGATACAGGTATAACCACTTCTGGAATACTGTGTCCAGTTCTGGTGTCTACAATTCCAGAAGGAAGTTGATAAATTTGGGAGAGTTCAGAGAAGAGCCATGAGAATGATTAAAGGACTAGAAACATGCCTTAGAGAGATAGTCTCAGGGAGCTCAATTTATTTTAACAAAGAGAAGATTAAGGGGTGACTTGATTACAGTCTGTAAGTACCTACACGGGGAACAAATATTTAATAATGAGCTCTTCAATTTACAGAGAAAGGTATAAAAATGATCCAATGCCTAGCAGTTGAGTCTGATGCACTGACAAAGACATGCTGCTTCTATAAGGAGCTGCACACCATCCATGGTGGTGACCTGACCTCCACTGCCAAGAGTCCTGTGGATACTTCGGGGGGGGGGAGAGGGGAAGGGGCTGGAGATAGTGGCCAGCGAAGTGAACCCCAAGGATGACGTGGTGGATGAGGAAGTGGGAGTTGGAGGAAGATGGGGTACAAGTGACAGGGACATCCAGTGGGAGTGGCAAGCCAAGACCTCTTTTTAACTCCAGAGGGATCTAGCCAGTCCCAGCACTCCAGCTCTGGCGTGCCTGATGCAGGAGAAGGTAACTCTGATACTGTGCTTTGATACTTCAGGGAGACGTGGCAATGTTCTGCTTTTTTAATCACTGTAGAAGACGGATTGAAATAACCAACACAGGTACAGTTTGTATCTGCTTCTCATTCCCCTGTGAAACTAGGCAGAAAGGGCCCTGTGGAATAATTGGTTTATTCACAATTGGTGCACACTGAAATGTCCCAGGAATCCTCCGTACAGATGTCTACTGTGACAAAGTTCCTCCTCTACCTTGGTGGGTCCTGCACTTATTGGCACCTCACCTCAGAGGTTCACGGCAGCCCTCAGTTTGGCCACTTTCGTGGCTCAAATCTGCTGTTCACTCAATTAGCCTCATCACTGGCCAGCATGGGGAAAGGAAGAACAATCCCCGCAGTCTCTGCTGATCCACCTAGTGGATCGGGGAACACACCAGAGACCTTCCCCTCTGGTGGAACCCACAGTCCAGTTCAACTCCTCCGGTATTAAGTAGGGAGTTGGGGGGATGGAGGTATGGGGGAAACCTGGGCCCACCCTCTACTCCAGGTTTCAGCCCAGGGCCCTGTGGATTGCAGCTGTCTACAGGGGCTCCTGTAACAGCTGCGTGACAACTACAACTCCTTGGGCTACTTCCCCAGGGCCTCCTCCCAACACCTTCTTTATTCTCACCACAGGACCTTCCTTCTGATGTCTGATAATGCTTGTACTTCTCAGTCTTCCAGTAGTACGCCTTCTCACTCTCAGCTTCTTGTGCCTCTTGCTCCCAGCTCCTCGCACCACAAACTGAAGTGAGCTCCTTTTTAAACCCAGGTGCCCTGATTAGCCTGCCTTAATTGATTCTAGTGCTTCTTGATTGGCTGCAGGTGTTCTAATCAGCCTGTCTGCCTTAATTGTTTCCAGAAAGTTCCTGATTGTTCTGGAACCTTCCCTGTTACCTTACCCAGGGAAAAGGGACCTACTTAACCTGGGGCTAATATATCTGCCTTCTATTACTTTCCTGTAGCCATCTGGCCCAACTCTGTCACACTAGAAAATTTTCCTGGAGGTAAGGTGCAATCCTCTGCCAAAGGTTTCTAAGGAGGGCTGCCTTGTTTCTTCTCTCTCGGTAGGAAACTTTGCTCTGCCAATCGGCAATTACTTCTGCAGGCACTATAGCCTCATATGAACCTGGTCTGCAGCCATACACATGCAGAAGTTGTACTCTTGTATCCTCTGTTACCCTCAGGAGTGAGATATCAGCTGCTATTACCCTGACCTGTGGAAAATGATGCTAGTATTTAGAACAGTCGTCCTGGGCACTTGTAGTGATACCCCTCTGAACCCCTTCCCCTTTGTCCCATCTTGTCCCTTCTCCTCCTCCCCCCCCCATCACCCCCAAGCCAAACTCATCATGGCTGGAGCGCCTGCTATGCTGTATGCCTGTCAAGAGAAAGTGAGAAAGTTGTGTTCTAACTTGTTTGGATCTAGCGTGTGAGTGCACTCACAAGAGTGCCTCTGTCTATTGTTTCTTTAGCATCTGCAGATGTGCTCTTGACGGCCTCCCCATGCACATCGAGTTGCTCTGTCTGATAAGGAGACAAAACAAGAGGACTAAGAAAGACATGTTCTGGGAAGTGCTGCAATCTTCAGATGCTGCAGATAGCGAGCACAGAGCG
Source organism: Natator depressus (assembly GCF_965152275.1). Classification (NCBI taxonomy): domain Eukaryota; kingdom Metazoa; phylum Chordata; order Testudines; family Cheloniidae; genus Natator; species Natator depressus. The sequence goes on from NC_134236.1 coordinate 123,022,856, forward strand.
TGAAGAAAGGCTATCAATGACAAATTGTGAATGGATAGTCAGGATAGGAAACAGGAGCAGAAGCAGATGATACAGCTGCTCAGGGAACAAATAGACATACTGAGGTCTCTGACTGAACTTCAGGCGGACCATATCCATGCTCACCTCTCCATGTAGCCCATACAGAACTTCCTTCCATGCTCTCCCTGCACTCTCCCCATCCACCCACACATTTCTCGCATGTTCCAGGCCCATCACAGTACCCCAGACACTCCACCTGGGGAAGATGTTTCACAATGACAGCTTCACATACACCCAGTTGTGAGAGCCTCATTGGCAAGTGTGCTCTTGATTTTCATGTTCCTTCCAGAACATATAAATGTTTGCATAAGTGCTGAATAAAAATGTACTTACATAAAGTGAATGAATCTTTATTTGTCTCCTAAATACAGTGGTTGCTGCTAAAATTCATGGGCAGTGCCAATGGGTCCATTTGCATTGTTAAATTACTGCACGCACAGCAATCATTACTAGGTTCATACTACGGTGCAAGAAAATAATGCCAGGCTCAAAGCATTACAGAAACCCGCATTATTGTGGCTCATTGTCAAAATACTCCATTAAAGCCTCCCTGATTCAAATAGCTTTCCACTGAGCCTCTCTAACTGCGCTGGTATGTGGCTGCTCAAAAGCAGCAGCCAGCCGATTCACCTCAACATTCCACCCCTGTGGAAACTTCTCCCCCTTAGCTTCACGAATGTTATGCTGATCTTAGCAGGCTGCTATGACTATGGGAATATTTTCCTCACTGAGGTCTAACCTGCCAACGAGGCAGTGCCAGCAACCCTTTATGTGGCCAAAGGCACATTCAACAGTCATTCTGCATCTCCTGAGCCTGTAGTTGAAGTGCTCCTTGTTGCAGTCAAGGTTGCCTGTGTAAGGCTTCATGAGCCACAGGAGCCAAGGGTCTCCCATGATCACTATTGGCATTTCCACATCCCCAATGGGAATCTTCTGGTATGGAAAGAAAGTCCCTGCTTTCTGTACAGGCCAGTATTCCTGAAGATGATTGTGTTATGCCCCTTCCCTGACTAGCCTGTGATAATGTTGGTGAAACGACCCCAGTGATCCACCAGCACTTGCAATACCATAGAAAAGTAGCCTTTTCTGTTGATGTACTCCATTGCAAGGTAGTCTGGGTCCAAAACAGAGATATGCGTTCCATCTATTGCCCCACTGCAGTTAGGAATTCCCATTTCCGCAAAACCATCCACTATTTCACGCATTTTGCCCAGAGACACTGTCCTTCATAGCAAGAAGCGATTAATGGCCCTGCACATTTGCATCACTGCAACCCACATGGTGGACATCCCCACTCCAAACTGATTCATGACTGATGCTTGTTTCTCATGCCCAGAACTGATGGTCCACCAACTGCTCCATGAATACCAACAGCAATTTTGAATTGTTTTGTCCACACAGTAAGGCAGACACCATGGTAACATCAGTAGATTCACAGCTCATTAAATGCTGCAGGATCAGGCACGTTAGTTCATAACACTCATCATAATACTGGAGAGCAGTGCAGGATCCATGCTTTCTGACAGAAATGGCAGGCACACAATTTACAGGGTCTGTTGAAAAGCGACAAGAAAAGTACTAGGAAGCCCATGGAATGATGGGATGGAGAAAACTGCATCATAGCACTGCAACCCCTTCCCACAACACCCAGCAGCAGATGGTGGTGAGTTGCGCAGTGGGATGGCAACCCACAGTGCACTGCTCTCTTTGTCGATGCAAGAGCACCTACTGTGGATGCGCTCCACCATCTCAAGGAGCGTTCTGTGGATGTGCAACAGCGGTTTAATTACAGCGATGGATGAATGTCGACATAACTTAAATTGAGTTAACTTTGTCATATAGATATAGCCTAAGCTAAATAAAATTAACAGCACTTGAGGAAAGTTGTGAATAGCACAAATGGAAATGATAAAAACTTCTATGACATCACAATATTTTACGTAAGAGGATTCCAAAGGACCAAGAATTCTATAATGATAGGTAAGAATGAGGGAAAAACTTGAGAAACACTGAATCTACAACTGTCTCAGCCATTGCTACTACTGTAAAACAAGTTGACAATCTCAAATAAGAGGCAGAGGAAACCGCTACTCAAATTAGCTGAGCTGGATCAATTTAATCATACAAACACTATTTTCACAGGGTAACTCCAATTGTGTCAGCCTAGAGGATGTTTTCAGTCCCAACTGTTATAGATGATTTAGCTTTAAATTCAGAGGCTGAAACCTTCCCAGTGTGCTCAACCAGACTGTAAACTTGTGGACTGACTCAGTGGAAGTAAAACACAGATTTAGTCAGGAAGGGTTTACTTCAAAGGATAAAAAGAAAAAAGAAAAGGAGTACTTGTGGCACCTTAGAGACTAACCAGTTTATTTGAGCATGAGCTTTCGTGAGCTACAGCTCACTTCATCCGATGAAGTGAGCTGTAGCTCACGAAAGCTCATGCTCAAATAAACTGGTTAGTCTCTAAGGTGCCACAAGTACTCCTTTTCTTTTTTCTTTTTACGAATACAGACTAACACGGCTGTTACTCTGAAACCCTTCAAAGGATAATGTTTGTAACCAGAAGTCAAAACATGTTAACATATGTGGGAAAAAAGTAACACAAAACTCCCCCATGGCTGGTGTTCAAGCCCATCTTATGACCCTAGCCGCAGAGCCCTGACCTCTCATAGTCATTCTCCCTTATCTGTCTCCAAAGAAGCCAATTTAGAGACATACAGCTTTGCAAAGGAAGAGGAAAGATGAATTAAGTTAACTTCTTGGTCACTGAGAATCAGTTAGATCCCCTGCAGCCTGACACACACTTTCTCAAAATGCTCATTTATAGTGAAAATAAATGTAGGCATATGTTCAGAATTAATTAGCTGACAATGCTGCACTACAAAAATCTTTACTTTTCATTGGCTAGATCTACCCAATTGATTATTTCAAGCCAGTATAACACAGTCATATATGGTCAATCTGTGAGAGCAGCAGAAATAAATGGATTTATTCTACAACCATCTTTTATGAAATAAAATAGCCAAATCTAATTTCTTATGGCTTCTTTATTTAGCCACATTCCAACTAACTGATGAAAGACTCCTCATTATTATGGTTAGTAGATTTGTTATGACAGAATCCGAAGTAAAACAGAAAGCAACCACAGTCCCAAATGTTTGTTGTCTGTATCGTCTCAGGAATCCTCAAGACCTTGGTAAACATTGCATTATGCCAGCCCAAGCATACAGGTAGCAGGTAGACAAGGAATTGACAAAATTAAAGTTGCATTCAAGTACAGGAGGGATATGTTTTATTTGTAAACAACACCTGAATTGCCTAGTCTTTCTCCTTTAAGGCCCTACCCATTTTGTCGCTCCCTGTCTGTCATACCTACTAACATGCCTAATCATTGAGTTCTGCCTTATTCTGCTGACAATGGCAGCCTTGATGGCCTGTAGAGTTGCCAGCTTTGGTTGGATGAATTCCTGGAGGTTTCATCACATGACATTATCTTTAATTAAAGATTAATCTTTAATCCCTAAAGACTCCAGGACAATCCTGGAAGTCTGGCAACCCTAATGGCCTACTTCTTCCTCAGCACCTTCATACTTTCTCCTATGCTACCCCTTGTGCATGGGAAAATATCCCCATCAAGATCCAGAAAACCTTATCCTCTTTAAAACCTACTTCTGCCATAGTGCCTACAAATGACTGCTATTTGGCACTAGTTAGGCAAGCGGTGAAGCCTTTGCTTCTCCACTAAATTCTGTTCCTTTTATTGTTACCTCATCCTCCCAACACACCTGCATCCTATTTGTCTGTGACTCCCACTTCTGGTGTCCTGTCTGACATGTGGACTATCTTTTTGTTGTTGCTTGTCTGTTCAGTGCCAAGCACAATGGGGCCCTGATGCTTCATTTGGTTCCCCAGGCACTACTACAGTATAAATAAAATAATTATAATGGTGATGGTACATACATATCCTGCTTCTTTAGTTTAAATCATCATAGTCCACTGGCTTTCTCCAGTCATGGCCCAACTTTAAAGTAAAAGCTATCTTTCACTAGAGTCCAAATGTAAAGCATAAATGAAGTGAGCTCTTTTTGGCCATAGCCCCTGGAAACAGCAAAACGAAAATACCTTTTGGTTTTCTCCAGACTGTTTTCATCTCTGCCATTCTTGGCTCCCTCCCTGCACGGGTTTACGATCCCTCTTGGGAAAGGGAGGCTCATTTACATTTCACCTTGGAGAGCCTGCTGATTCACTCATTTGCTCCAACCCCTCAGACAGAGACAAACACCCACAAGATCTCTATCAAGCATTCTTACAACTACAATACCCACCTGCGGAAGTGAAGAAACAGATTGATAGAGCCAGAAGAGTTCCCAGAAGTCACCTACTACAGGACAGGCCTAACAAAGAAAATAACAGAACGCCACTAGCCGTCACCTTCAGCCCCCAACTAAAACCCCTCCAATGCATTATTAAGGATCTACAACCTATCCTGAAGGATGACCCAACACTCTCACAAATCTTGGGAGACAGGCCAGTCCTTGCCTACAGACAGCCCCCCAACCTGAAGCAAATACTCACCAGCAACCACATACCACACAACAGAACCACTAACCCAGGAACCTATCCTTGCAACAAAGCCCATTGCCAACTGTGCCCACATATCTATTCCGGGGACACCATCACAGGGCCTAATAACATCAGCCACACTATCAGAGGCTCGTTCACCTGCACATCTACCAATGTGACATATGCCATCATGTGCCAGCAATGCCCCTCTGCCATGTACATTGGTCAAACTGGACAGTCGCTACGTAAAAGAATAAATGGACACAAATCAGATGTCAAGAATTATAACATTCATAAACCAGTCGGAGAACACTTCAATCTCTCTGGTCACGCGATTACAGACATGAAAGTTGTGATATTACAACAGAAAAACTTCAAAACCAGACTCCAGACCCCCCGTTCCTCAGACATTCTTGTTAAACCCTGGATTTGTGCTGGAAATGGCCCACCTTGATTATCATACATATTGTAAGGAGAGTGATCACTTTAGATAAGCTATTACCAACAGGAGAGTGGGTTTGTGTGTGCGTTTGGGGGGGGGGGGAGAAAACCTGGATTTGTGCTGGAAATGGCCCACCTTGATTATCATACACATTGGAAGGAGAGTGATCACTTTAGATAAGTTATTACCAGCAGGAGAGTGGGGTGGGGGGAGAGAAAACCTTTTGTAGTGGTAAACACCCATTTTTTCATGGTTTGTATGTATAAGAACATCTTCTGTATTTTCCACAGTATGCATCCGATGAAGTGAGCTGTAGCTCACGAAAGCTTATGCTCAAATAAATTGGTTAGTCTCTAAGGTGCCACAAGTGCTCCTTTTCTTTTCACCCTTACTAGCAGATTGCAAGCAGGCAGGTGGCTCAATTACACTTTGCAGGAGCACCTAGCTCTGTGGGGCAGAGCTTTACTCTATCCTTGACACTTATTGAGCGCAGTTCATTCACTCCATACATACTTGTACTTTACAGCCTTTGAACCATGCATTAGAACAGTGGTCCCCAAACTTTTTATGTCATGCCCCCCTTTGCCCCTAATGTAATCTGTCTGCACCCCTGGGAGCTGCAGTCAGGATCTGGGGGCAGGGTGGGGGCCAGGAGCTGAGGCTGGAGCTGCAGCTGGGGCCGGGAGCAGAGCCAGGGCCGGGAGCCAGGCTGCACTCAGGGGCTGAGACTGGGGCTGGGGGTAGAGCTGAGGGTGGGACTGGAGCAGAGCTAGGGCAGAGCAGGGCAGGATGGTGCTCCCTTCCCGCCCTCCAAGGAGGCTGGTCCGGGCCCCACCAGGCCCCTTCAAATATTCATCTGTGCCCCCTAGGAGGGTGTGTCCCAGTTTGGGGACCTCTGCATTAGAAATATACAATAAAGCATGTAAACAACCTGTACCAAAATGTTTATCAGTTTACTCTCAAAAGAATTAAAATATGATTTTGTATCACTCCATTTTCTGTTCTCCTGATAACATATGAACAAAGATATAAACTTAACTGATTCTGCACATGCACAACACACCTCATGTAGAACTGTACCCTTGCCTCTCCTTTCACAATTGAGAAAATTTACTACAAATGGCCAGATTATAAAGCTTCTGTATATTCCTAAAGAGTGACACATAAAGAGATACCTCCATGGTACACACTAATGTCGGGTGTTCTAATATTTATTCTTTTGAAATAAATTATGAAAATAAACTGAAAATATTTATTATTTTGAAATAAATTATGAAAATAAACTGTTCTTCTGTTAGGAAACTGAGCCTGATGCTCTTCTCATTTACATCAATTATACAATAATGTTATTCCACTGACTTAAATGGAATTACTCCTGATTTACACCAGTAGTAACAGGAGAATCGGGCCCATTGCCTTCAATATTATCAAAATCTATGTACCACTAAAGCAATGCAATTTACTTTCAATTTTGTCATCCTGTATTCTCTATTCTTGGGGGTGTTTCATGTATCATTTTCTTTGCACAGAAACTTAAGAATTCATTTTAATCTTTGTAGTAACGCAGTGAATCATTATTTCAATTGATGACTAAGTTTTTCTTGATGCCTGAAAAAGATGCTCTTTTAAGTCAGGGTTTTTATTTACTAGCGACTAACCTCAGCAGAAAGATTCTATTACATACTTCATAGATTTTATCACCTGAGACATGATGAACTAATTTTCTTTCCACAAGAAAAAGGGTGACAGTAAGATATATTTCAAGAATTCCACACAGTTTTTCAGTATTCTTTCTTAGGTTACATTGAAAGAAAACCCACTCTTAGAGGTCTGACCAACGTTCGTTTCTCATCAAATATGCCTCACAATGAAAGGCATTTATTTGTTCATTCCTGGAAACAACTCATGTAACTTATTCAGCCATACGCGGCCTCAAAGTTTGAACATGATTGTTATGCTTCCTTTGAGGACAGTAAACAAGGAAACAGCAGAACACTGTTTTGCACATACTCCAGATTAACCATTCCATTTATTGGAATATTTTTATGAAATTCTTATTCACTTGCAAGATTGGCTTTGGTTAGGTAGGCACTTGTTTCTAAAGAGTATTTCTTAGAGGTGGACTCTGAGACATGCCATAGAAAGGAACTGTTCAGGCCCAGACTATTTCCCTCTGTGGAAAATATATTATAATATTCTGTTTTCCCCAATCTGCTCTTTAAATTCAAACCTAGATTTATGGGGGATTTGAAAAGGCAATTCCCACTGTCGTAACAAAAGTGATCTTCATTATCCTGGTTTTTTTTTTTTTTGCAGATACTATTACACTAATGTTATTGTGTGGGTGTAAGACTCTCAAAGCAGAAAAAGAGCTGTTATGAGTATTAATGCTAATATTTTCTAAAGATAGTGATAAGTACCCTCCACTCCAAATCAAAGCTCAGCTCGCACTTCTTGTGTGTTTAAACTTTAAAGCACTTATATTTATACATGTAAAAATGTAGGTGCTGAAAGTTTAATCACACAAGAGATGCCAGCTAAGCATTGGCTCGGCGTGGAAGTCTGGAGGCCATGCTGCTGGGAATGGCTGAAGGGGAGGGGCAGTGGGATGGAGTCCTATGAACCAGTGCCTGGGAAGATACCTGTCCAGTGGAGCCAGGAGTTAAGTCTGTGAAATTTTTAAGTTGAGTGTTTACAAGTCGGCATTATGATTAAATGAATGTCTGAAGTGTAATTTATCTGTAATCAATTTAATATTGAAATAAATTACCTTAGGTGATCATTTTCATACTTTTTTTAATCCTTAAAGGTTTTTTTTAAAAACTAATCTGGCTATGTTGTTGACATAAGAGTATGTTAATCAGGAGAACCTGTAACGATAAGCTAATGTTTTCTTTGTGGGAGTAGTTTTTATGCAGAGAAGTTACTTTTGGAAATGGGCCATCCTGATCGTCACTACACAAAGTTTTTTTTCTCCTGCTGATAATAGCTCACCTTAATTGATCACTCTCGTTATATTGTGTATGGCAACACCCATTTTTTCATGTTCTCTGTGTATACATATATCTTCCTACTGTATTTTTCACTGCATGCATCCGATGAAGTGGGTTTTAGCCCACGAAAGCTTATGCTCAGATAAATTTGTAAGTCTCTAAGGTGCCTCAAGTACTCCTCATTCTTTTTACCTACACAGTAACTGGAGTTATTTGAGATATGTTGTCTATTCATATTCCATGCCTGGTGTGCATGAGCCTGTTATGTTCTGGGGTGCAGACTGCTGAAGAGTTGTGTCACTTCTTACCCTGTAATGCTGAGTGCCGCACAATGCGCGGCTAATGTAGCTCTCAGCTTTGGATGCTCACAGGCAGCAGCCAGCATGCAATCTATGTCTATGTATTAGGCACCCTTGGTCCATGCTTTGGATCCTGGAGCCCACCTGCAATACCACAGAGTCCCGTTGGTCTCCACCAGCCTTTAACAGCTGGTAAAGTGATTCCCCAGCCCTGAATTTCCCCAAGAACGTGTGATATGAAAGGGCCAGCCCTATCCTGGAATCTTAACATTCCTCTGATTGTCTCCTTTGCCCCTGTGCTGAGGGCCAGAACCAGGCCCATGTACCACTTAAATCCCAGTGAAGTCCACAAAATAAGTGAAATTAAAGTGGTGCATGGGCCTTGTGCTAGCCCTTTACACACAAGTGAATATTACTCTGTGTCCTTTGTCTCCCTCCTTTTGACCTCCAAAATCAGGACTCCTTCCCCTGCCACAATTAAATGATTACTGCTGCTTCAGAAGAGGTGAAAAGAAGGGACTGGGTCCATTTTACTAACTCAGCTGATCAGTGGCTCTTTCAGGTGATCAATCTGCAGATTTTACAAAACACACTTAAGCTGATATGGATACCTTGGAAAGACACTGGAAAAAAGAGCTTTCAAAGAGACACGCGCTCAATGTATGTGATTAACACTTCATAAGGACTTCTAAAAACCATCTGTTTGATATCTAATGTAAATATATGTCTATGGTCACAAGAAAAGAATCCATTCTGCAAAATTTATTTTCTATAATAACAAATAAAAGTGCACAAATATTTCTCATATTCCATTTTCTGAATCCCAACCTCAATAAAAAAAAAGGTATGCTAAAGCTTTCAAATATGATTCAGTCACGTCATCTTGAAGAGATCTTTCTCTAAAATTGTGAATAAATTCACACATCAACTTTAAATCCTAAAACATTCAGTTTATACATTTAGAACACTGGTCTACAACAAAATGCCAGAAACATACCCAAAATGACATTTATGCAGGTCTGCTGCCATCTAAAATTAGATAAAAGAATAAAATCCCACCAGTCTTTCCATTTGGAAAGGAAAACACTGCCTAAAATACCAAAACGTGTTGACATATTTACATTAATTTACAAATTACATTTTAGTTTTGTACAGAACACACTGCATAAATCAAAGGATAACACCAAGTTAATTAGGGTAAAGGCCCATCCTGTAACAATTTTTGCATGAAAAATAAGTAATGCATAATGCCTGACCATATGGTCTTTTAGTCCTGTTGGCTAATTATCTACAAATTGCTGTACCAATTTTACAGCTGCTGGTTATTATTAACTGGAGTGTGTTTTCTCCTGAGAATTGTTCCTCCCTTTCACGTTTTTAATTTTACCAGAGACAAAGAATTTAGTATTCAAAATGTTTAATGGACTGAACTGCAAAGGATTCCTAAAACTATCTAAATGTAGATTCTATAAAGCAGAGATATCTACTCAAACAAAAATATGGTTAAATAAAAACTATGCTTCTATAAACTCAGATGCTTTTAAAACATGAAGTTGAAGTTATTAAAACAATTATACCTGCATCAATATTTTCATGTGTTCGGTTAAAGCAATGCAACCCTGAGCATACAAACTGACAGGCACTAAAATGGTGCAATAATGATTTTTGATACAGAAAGCAATTAGCATTTTTAATGATCTATTCTGTAGGAGCCATGTCTAATTTGGGGCATCTGCTTCTAACAATACTTCACTATCCATGTATTAGAGTTTAAATCTTAATTATTGCTTTTGCAATATAAGAACTGTAACATAACTATCAATTATGGAAACGACAATCACTTACAAAGCACAGCTGAGGCATTTTTGCCAACTAGACAAAACTAAAAGAATGAGTAAAATCCTCTTTTAACCACCCTCCTGTCCAAAAGAGCCTTGAAATTCTACTCTTTGATTAGCAAGTAATTATGCAAATTCAGATCTACAATGCCAAAAGCTGAGAATAATTTATTTTGCTTCACTTATTCAAAGTATACATATAAAAACATAAGAACGGCCCTACTGGGTCAGACCAAAGGTCCATCTAGGCCAGTATCCTGTCCTCTGACAGTGGCCAGTGCCAGATGCCCCAGAGGGAATGAACAGAACAGGTAATCATCAAGTGATCCGTCCCCAGTCGCTCGTTCCCAGCTTCTGGCAAACAGAGGCTAGGGACACCAAATATATATTCTATATTTCTCCTTCATACATGTTTGAAACAAGAAACAAATCATCATACTAGAGATCAATGATCTTTCAGATGCCCTTTTGGTAGTAACCCTGTAAATATCATCACAGTTAAACAACAGGCTTCTTTATCTCCCATATGCTAGAAATATTTCTCATTGAAACAGCTGTGATGTTCTGTTAAATTAATTTCTATCACTAATTTCCTAGGTTGCCAAAAGTGGTAACTGGAACACAACAATTTCAAATAATTTGTTTTAAATCAATCCCAGATTTGAGCATCTTCCCATTTAGTACCAAAATGAACATTCTTAGATGTGTGTAAACATCAAAATGTTTCTGTATTGTCAAAGATTTTAAAATTGTAATGGTATGATTAATGCACTTTCATTTTGAAAATATATAACCTAGCTTCCAGAAAGGAGGGCTTCAGCTAATTATTCAAATTTGCCTTTCCCTCAATTTTATTAAACACACTAATCAGAAAACTCTTTGTGTATCAAAAACTTATTTCTGATGTGAAAATTCACTTTTTTAAAAAAATTCAGGATGATCAGAGCAGACTGATTACCTGTGATGGGTCGATGCCAACTCCTTTCTCATCTGTACTCCTTTGTTTTCCTCTCTCTAGTGAAGAACCTCTATGGCAATTATGTATAAGAGGAAAAACCGAACAAATATAAACAAAACAAGTATCATGATCCTACATACTCCCACTTTATCACAGTTCTGGATGGGTCTCTGGATTGTTACAAATCTGGATAGTGAATTACCAGGCAAAATATCATTTTGTGAGATTTGAATTTCCCACCTATTCAGTTTGACAGAGTTCTAAAACACAGGGCTTGTCTACACAGTGTGGCAATGCACAGGATGGTGCTGTGATTTTTTTAAGTGCACTACCATATTGGACATTAATTGGTCTGTGTAGACCCCGTTGGTGTGCATTAAAATTTCCCTAGTGCGCTTTAATGTATTAAATACCACTATGTTAAGGCATAGTACTGAACCTTTAGTGTGAAAACTGATTATCCCTTCCCTGCCAAAATTCAGGAATGTTTGAACAATGGATTTAGTTTGAGACGCTCTCTATAAGAAACAGAAACTCTAGCAAATTAGAGAAGTAACAGTGCTGATAAGAAGCATTTTTTAAAGGTTTTGGCTTAAAATATATTACAAATTTAACTATATTATGTGCAACAAAATATATGTGTACAATAATTTAGAGCTACTTCTTAAAGAAAGAATAGAGAGATTTACTTCCCATAGAGTGGTACCAAAATATTCTGTGTTCCATATAAGGTTGCCAACCCTCCAGGATTGGCCTGGAGTCTCCAGGAACTAAAGATTAATCTTTAATTAAAGATTATGCCATGTGATGAAATATCCAGCAATACATCCAACCAAAATTGGCAACCCTAGTTCCATACAATGTACAAACTGAGAAGACTAGAGGTATGTCTTCATGGTAAAATTAGCTCAAGTAATCTACATTCAAATTAACTCCTCTTGAATTAGCCTAACTCCAGTGAGAGTATCCACATTGCAAGATATCACTGCACAAAATAATTGCATTAGCAGCACAGGGTGACTGATCTGGAATGAGGTTTGGATTTTAAGCAGCAGGCCACAAAACTTAACACATGGGAGGGGCACGACCCAGGCTGTCACCCAAACTGTCACATACCAGGCATTTTAAGTGATTCCAGTGCAGAGGTTACAGGTCTCCTACCACATAACCCATAACTCAAGGTAGACTCTCCTCACCTACCCCTAGGACTCAGTTTGCACTTCTGAATCCTACCACTCCCATCCCATGAGGGGGATAGAGGGTACTAAAGGAGGGGCCCCTGGCCCGTGAAGGCCACACTGTCTCCCCCATCCCATGAGCACAAGGCCCATCAGCAAAATCCCACATCTTTTACTTCTAGGAGCTATTCCTTTTAGCTTTTTAACTACACTGGATCTGTCCGCAAGTTGCGACAAACTAACACTCCTATCAACTACTAGCACAAATTACTAAATCCTATTCCTATTTAACTCTGTCTCCAAGATGCTGTGAGGAAGGCAAAAAAAACCCCACAAAGCCAATGCCAATTTGGCCCCAATGGGAAGAAAAAAGTCCATCCTGACCCCCTCAAACAGGCGATCAGTCAGACTGGCAGCATCTCCAAGACACAGCTCTGAAACTGCAATTACAGGGCAGGAGAAGGGGGAATGGGCCAGAAATAGAACAAAATGAGCCTCCACATGGCTTGGGCTAGGTTTAAACAAATGAAAGGGGAGAATGAACAACTGCTGCTCACCAGTGAATGGATAAAGCCTCTGGAAGCAGAGGGGCTACCCCAGCTAGTGCTCTTCTCTCGCTTTCTATTGGGGCTGTCCCAATCATAGCCTGTTTCATCAAGTTTTCCACTGGTTGAGGTGGGTGGGTGATATTGTACTGGGAGCACAGAATTGCTGCATCCCCACTGTATTACTAGCTTGAGTATCAGTAGAGCTTAAACCAACACCCTCGGAAGGGCCAGCTAACTTGAGTTCAAAGCACCACTTTACTCAAGCTAGAGATTTGTGTATGTGGACGGGAGTCAGATTTGAAGCAAAACTTGAGTTATATCTTGAGCTAATACTTCAGTGAAGACAAGCCCTAAAAGACAAAGAGCCAGATCCTGAAGCGCTGTAAATCAGTGTAGATCAATTGACTTCAATAGCGTTGTTCGTTTGCACTAGCTAAGGATCTGCTCCAAAAACTAGAAAAAAAGATCAGACTTTAATTTAGGCTGTAAATAACAAAGAGTGGTTTGTATTAAATTTAACTGATTTTAATCTACAGTTTTTACAGTGTATTAAAGCTTTTATTTAATAAATATGTTCCTAATTTATTTTTTTCTTCTGTTCCCTCCTCACTCTTTCTTATCCTGTGACCAGGAAAATTAGACTTCATAAAATTCAAATGAAGTGTAGCAATGGCTGGTCCTTCAGGGATAAACCCATCAATACAATTACATATACACTTTTTGAAAGGACCATACGCATAGCCATAAGGCTAACATTATGACTTTACATTTGACCATTTTTTGTCTTATAGCAATGTCATTTTCATGCTAGATTTCAAATGCACCCTGACAATACAGCTATCATGCTTTCGTTTTGTTCTTAATGCTTCCCTATTTTACTCATAATACTATTTGTCTTACTTTTCTGTAGAAATGTTTAGTTCCTAATTTGGCTAGTATCCAGCGATTTCTGCTGTCTTTGTGTTTTATAAGTTTGCCAATTCTCAGTTACATGAATGAAAAAAAATCTTCTCCAAGAAAAACAATTTGCAATTGCTTAATATGACCTGATGAATGTGCTAATTATTTCACAGAAGCGGATATGCTGTCACCTTTCATTGTTGAAAGCTGCATGCCAGACTTTAGCTCCATCTAAATAGACACCATGCCTGTTTAATGTATAAAAATGATTTCTCCCATACATAATGAATGCTTAATTTGTTCACAATACAATGAATTGCACAAGTCTTTTTGGGGTGGGGGGGGGTGATTTATAGCATATACTGTTCACTAGCTCGTAATCTGTGATACTGTAAAGGTTTGGGGATACACTTTAATGAAAAGTACTATATAAAGTAAAACTGCATTGTATTGTAAAATGCTAGAAAACATATTTTAGTTTTATCACTATAACCACCCTTGAGCCCTATAGTCAGCTTTCAAGGGGTGAAGTGAATAATAATAGATTCTGAGCATAAAAGGGGAAAACCTTTGAGGAAATTCCTAGTCCAACAAAATAAAGCTAACAAGACTGTTTAGGCTACTGCACAAAACAGTCTGCAGTGGAGGGTTAAAAAATACCTAAGGTTTTTCTATTACATTAGGTTTTGAGCATTACATTATACTTGTAAATATATAGCAGAGAAGCCAGTTCACTTAACTGCCGAGTCGTGATAACAAACTCTCATATTGCATATTTTTGGTCACATTTGCCTATTACATGCTCTCGTTCTTGTTTTCTTAATCCCTTCCAGATGATCCAGTATAAATTAAAGGCTTTTCCCTGTAGAAAAAAAATCACTTGATAAAAATGACATCTCAGGGCAGCACTAATTTACCTCCTCAGAGCCTTACATGTAATGTTTGCTCAGCATGTTTGCTTACAGGAATATATGCAGCTCTAGGGTATCATCTTTTTTTCAGCAACTTTGTATGCCACAGGACCATTTAAAACTGAAAGCCATCTTTAATTGAAAACAGATGTTCTTCTACTGGCCTAGCTAAGAAGTGGCTATGCACTAAGTTAATTATACTTAAAAATATTGGTTATCTTTCAAAATTGAGAATGCATTTATTTTCAGTATTTAATCTGACAATTTTCTTGGAAGCTCTGTAACACCTTATTTCTTTACTGATTCCCCCACCCAGTTCTCATGTTTTTGGTAATGTGATACAGAGCTTTTCATCTCTAGATAAAAAGGTACCAATGTGGTCCAGCTTGGTAGTGACGAAACATTACTGCTGTTTGTGAGATGGAAATTTTTGTTGTCTAATTTCAAAACAAAAAATCTCAGTTCAGCTCCTACTGGAAAACTGTTCTCAAAAACCTCACTTACTGGCAAACTCAATATTGAATGGATATGGAGAATGAACTACCCTTTCACAGATACCCCAGTATAGGAAAACATTTCTATTCATGATTGCACTTAAACACATGCTTGACTTGAAGCCAACAGTACTTAGGCACATGCTTCAGTGCAATGGTGATGGACCTGTTCCTTTCACAATTACTCTTCAAGGGCTCCATTGGAACTGTATTTCAATAGAGCTGGAGGCCAGGTCTAGTGCTGGCCTCTAGCAGATCCTTTAAGATCTGTGGATTTGAGTGGCCTAACACACTGGTGGTCCTTCATTAGGGAAGTAAAACCTTAATCCTCATCCTTTCCCCCTCAAAAAAAAAAAAAAAAAAGTGTAGAAAACTCCATGTAGGAACCTCAACAAAATTCCCCATGTGGTTTTTTTCTTTCTCAGAGCAAAAATTTGTGACCCTGCATGCCTGTAAAAGTACATGGGTGGGCTCCTGGGCCCTAAGACACTTTGAACCGTCAGCTACAGAAATAACTTAAGTGAACCTTAAGTAATCAAGAAAAGACCACTTATCAAACATACTAGAGTGCTTGGGGTCCTGGATTCTATCAGTATTGTTAATTTAGACATTTTTTGTTTGTGTGTGGGTCTGTTGTCATCGTTTTTTTTTTTTGTAGAAGTGGGTTTCTGGATGCAGCAAAATCTATGAGAGTAGAGAAAACTGAGAGATGGACATGAGTGTCAGAATGTATATCCCAACACTTATTTCAGTATTAACAATTACAATACAATCAATTCCCTGTTCCCCCCTTGAATGTGCAAAATGGAATTATGAAGGAGCCCAGAGAATCAGCTAGAAGTCTGTGTGGTAGGAAATAAATCTAAGTATTTCCAGACTATAATTAAGGCTGCGTGTCTGTCATGGAGGTCACGGATTCCATGACTTCCATGACCTCCGTGACTTCTGCAGTGGCCAGTGCTGGCTTGGGCAGCCCCTGGGCCAGCAGCAGTTTGGGTGTGGGGATGGGGCTCAGGGCTGGGGGTTGGGATGTGGGGCCAATGGGAGCTGCAGGGCCGGCACTTGTGGTGGGAACAGCATGCGGAGCCCCCCGGCCACCCCTCCCCCTAGGAGCTACAGGGACATGCCGGTCGGAGCCAGGTAGGGAGCCTGCCAGCCCTGCCAACCCTCCCACCCCCAGCACCAGTGGGGGTCCCGAGTTGCACACTGCTGTCTCCTTCCCCCCTCCCCCCCCGGGGACCTCAAGTTTTAGTTAGGGGTATATAGTAAAAGTCATGGACAGGTGATAGCCATGAATTTTTGTTTACTGCCCACGACCTGTCCATAACTTTTACTAAAAATACCAGTGACTAAAACGTAGCCTTAACTATAAGCCATCTTTACTGAAGCATCAAAACTCTTTTGTGGATGTCAAAAAACATTAAGGATATTGCTTGCCTTTTTCCTGCCAGACGGCAAGTTTCCTATAGTAAGCATAGTTTATTTTAATGTTTGCAAAGGAGGCCAAACATTAGTGGACTAGCAAGTGGTAGAAACACATGGAATGATAGAAGAATTTCTTTCGGAATCCCTGGAGATGCAACTGAACTATTGAAGTTTCTGTTTAGAAAATTCATTTTCTACTTCTAAACACACTGAATATTCTTACTGCAACAGTATAAAAGTGTCAGGAGTGTGATTTAAGGTTTCTTTAAACTACAAATATTCCTTTTGTAGCTGAACTCATATTATTGTTCTCATTAAGAATAAGAAATACATATATTTAATTTTATCTTCAAAATTATTTCTTTTCTTATAAGTGCTATTAGGAGGGAGAACTTGGATATTTCCTAACACTTAGTCATAGCATTTTGCCAGGTTAATTGTACTCACAAAACTTAGAGTTGAATGATGTGAGTACAAAACTGTTGCTCCTGCCATAACTAAATGTGATTGTGTTGCTTTCCTTGGCAGAGAGATTTTTAGGATAAATGTAATGAAGTTATGTTCAAAGGGAAGAACCGTTTGCATAACATTTTATTTCTAGTTAATTTAATTTCATAACTAGGTATTGTGATAGTTATTCATTGGAATGTTACCCCCATTATACTGTCCAGACGAAATCTCCCCGAAGGTGACAGCTGTGACCTTTGGAAATGTAAATACTTATATTCTTGTATAAGTTCTAGTAAGAATAGATCCATAAACCCTGTTAAAAAAAAAGTGCTTGGCTCACTGATACTATAACTGATACTATAACCTTTGGATATACTTAGTGGCTATAATTTCTGATATGGCTTTTTTCTTTCTATTAAACATATTTAAATTAAGGAAGTTAAGAAGAATGAGTTTTTTGTTAAAATGTTAATCATTTTTTTCTAAGTCCTAGTCTTCAGTGCTGCTTTATCAATTTAGCATTCTGGCTAATGATACAATGTGGTCTATGAAGGCAAGATGAATATTGCAAAGAATTCTATGACTAGCATCAGCATTCAATAGCTTAAATTAGTCAATTTCCATGTGGTTCCTATTCCCAGTGGAAGACAGCTTAGCTAAGAACCTAAAAACAAATGTTTGTAGTCCAACAGACAACTTTTCACTACAGATTTGTATGTCTAATATGTGCACAGTTTTTGTCAGGAAGATACATAATAGGCTGTAGTTGTGTAACTGGTGAAGTGCACAAATTTAGAATTGACCTTCCTATTCTAGCTTTAGTTTTCAAGACAAATAGGACAACTCACAACCAATCATAAACTTCAAACTATCATTGAGAGGTGGTGCTAATGTTGGCATTAACTGAAAGTATCTTATCTGCTTTGTTTTTGTATAAAGGGTACTACCTTGATATGAGAGTAACCAGCATTTCAGTGTGAGAATTAAACATCTAGTCATGTGTTGTGTTCAGTTCTGGAACACACATTAGCAGAAAAATCTCGACAAATTAGAAATAGTTCAGAGAAAAGCAACAAAAATTATCCTGGAGCTGGAGGATTTGAAATTATTAGGAAAGATTAAAAGAAGTAAAAAGGTACAGTCTTCGCTTTGGTTTAAAGTAATCTACGTATAAGGCACACCCCGGGAAGGATGGTGAGTTTGTACAAGTGTATATCATATTAAGAACAGTATGAGAACACTACCTGCTTACACTGATACCAATTCCTTGTAAGCAATTTCCTTTTACAAATGAGCATTATGAGAGGTGACATCTGTTTGTTCAGAATGTGTGGGTTTCTGGTGTAACTGTATAGGTTAGGACTTGTTTTGCCAATTTGTCTCCTTGAAATTATTACATCAATCAAAAGAGGAGGAGGACTTAAAAAGGAATAATAGAAATATTTTGTACATAATATTTAATGTAATTATTAATATTATTTGTACAAATAAAAAGATCTACAGACTAGACTGTTAAAGTCTGTGAGTCAAATTCTCTCCTGGCAAGAAGGCAATGGAAACATACTTGAACAGTTGCTACTAAGAAAGTGTAAGCAGGTGGTGTTCCCACTCTGTTCCTAACACAGCACACACACAATGACTATTGTCCAAACGCATCAACCTTTTGGGGGCAGGGAGGGGTCTGTCTTGATATTTAAACTTCAAACTCCTGACTCAAAAGCTTGAAACCTGTTTTCAAAGGGTTCTAGTGTTGTTTCCCTAATCAATGAATCTTGGACTCATAATTTTTTTGTGAGAGAGAACGCTTCATAGATTCCAAGTCCAGAAGGGACCATTGCAATCATCAAGTCTGACCTCCTGGATAACACAAGCTATAGAACTTCCCCAAAATAATTTCTAGAACAGATTTTTCAGAAAAGCATCCAATCTTGATTTAAAAATTGTCAGTGATGGAAAATCCACCAACCCTAGATAAGTTGTTCTAATGGTTAATTACTCTCACTGTTAAAAACGTATGCCTTATTTCCAGTCTGAATTTGTCTAGTTTCAGCTTCCAGGCATTATATTGTCTTATACCTTTCTCAGCTAGATTGAAGAGCCCATTATTAAATATTTGTTCCTCATGTAGGTAATTATAGACTGTAATCAAGTCACTCCTTAACCTTCTCTTTGTTTAAAGCTAAATTGACTGAGCTCCATGGGTTTATCACTCTAAGGCATGTTTTCTAATCCTTTAATCATTGTTGTGGCTCTTCTCTGAACTGTCTCCAATTTATCAAAATCCTTTTGGAATTTTAGACACCAGAACTGGACAAACTGTTCCAGTAACAGTCACACCAATGCCACATACAGATGTAAAATAACCTCTCTAATCTTACTTAAGATTCCTCTGTTTATGTATCCAAGGATCACATTAGCCCTTTTGGCTACAGTGTCATACTGGGAGCTGATGTTCAGTTGATTATCCACCATGACCAACAAATCTTTTTCAGAACTACTGTTTTGCAGGATAGAGTCCCCCATTGTGTAGATACGTCCTACATTTTTTGTTCCTAAACGTATACATTTACATTGAGCCATATTAAAATACCTATTGTTTGCTTGTTTGTGACCAGCTTACTAAGTGATCCAGATGGCTCTGTATCAGTGCCCTATCCTCTTCATTATTTATCATTCCCCCAATATTTGTGTCATCTGCAAACTTTATCAGTGATGATTTAATGTTTCCTTACAGGAAACATGTAATAAAATAAAAATGTGATAAAAATGTTAAATACCATACGGCTAAGAACTTACACCCACAGACCCCCTAAAAACACACCCATTCAAAGATGATTCCCTATTTACAATTATATTTGGCGACCTATCAGTTAGCCAGTTTTTAATCCACTTAATGTATGTGATGTTAATCTTTTTAATATTTTAATCAAAATGTCATGTGGTAGCAAGACAAATCCCTTACAGAAATCTAAGTATATTACATCAACACTACTACCTTTATCCACCAAACTTATAACCTCATCAAAAAAGATATCAAGTTAGTTTTACAGGCTCTATTTTCCTTAAAGTTTTGTTGATTGGCATTAATGCTTTATTAATCAAGTCCCCCAGCAGCCACTCCATTATCTTGCCCAAGATCGATGTCAGACTACAGGCATATAATTACCCAGGTCATCCCATTTACCCTTTTAAAATATTGGCACAAATTACCTTTCTTCTTTCCTTCTGGAACTTCTCCGGTGTTCCAAGACTTACTGAAAATCAACATTAACTGTCCAGTGAACTCCTTAGCCAGCTCTTTAAAACTCGTGGATGCGAGTAATCTGGAACTGCTGATTTTAAAATATCTAACTTTCGTAGCCGCTGTCTAACATTCTTTCGAAATATTAGTGGAATGGAAAGAGTGTCATCATCATATATCATCATGACATATGATGTCACTTGTTTTTTCTCCAAATACAAAACAGAAATATTTATTCAACACTTCAGCCTTTTCTACATTATTGTTGATAATTCAACCACTTCAATCTATTAATGGACCAATACCATTGTTAGGATTATTTCTGTTCTTAATATGCTTTTTAAAATTTCTTTTTTAAAATAAGCTTTGTTGTAGTGCACATTACTTGGCTAGCATGTCTTTGTTTATTA
Organism: Natator depressus; assembly: GCF_965152275.1. Lineage (NCBI taxonomy): Eukaryota > Metazoa > Chordata > Testudines > Cheloniidae > Natator > Natator depressus. The sequence goes on from NC_134236.1 coordinate 123,043,569, forward strand.
TATGACTTCAGACTCAGACAAATCATCCTTATCCATGTCTTTGTTTATTATATGACTTCAGACTCAGACAAATCATCCTTATGGTGCTATAGGAAACCATATCAGTACTCTGACAGCAAAAAATTATCTTTAAATGTGGTTGTAACCAGTATGGTTCCAATTTCAGCAGGGACAGGTCAAAGTGAAAAGGAAGCATTTCTAAAAGCTCAGACGCTGAAGAATGAAATGGACACTGGATGGGTGAGAATTAGATAAGAATTTCAGAATGCATGTGTCTTAAAAGGCCATCTTTTATGCCTGACTTAAATCCATCCAACTTCCTTCTCTGTGAAACAAGACTGGAAAAACTGCAGGATCCCAATATCTGAAAGTAAGAATGTACCTTTGCCACTTTCAGCTAATGCCTTCTGGTGATCAATGAAAATACACTCTGACTACCTTTCCCAGACCTGAAAAACAGTTCTGTGTAAGCCTGAGAGCTTGTCTGTTTCACCAACAGAAGCTGGTCTAATAAAAGATATTATCTCACCCACCTTATCTCTCTAGTATCCTACATGTATCATGGCTACAACAACACTGAAAACAATTTGTTACAAAAACAATTACAGCTTTCGGGTCTGCTCTGTAATAAGAGACTCTTGTACTAGAAACTTGATATTATAAAAACAAAGCAAAAAAACACCAAGCGCTCCAGAATTTCAAGTACAATTGTATTTTTAAAACATTTGTAAGTAGCACACATTTGAAGTAATGTAGGGGTCCTGATACTTCTAAAACTTACACTGGTGAGTTTCAGTAGTCCTTACATTAATAGTTCCACTGACTTTAATGAGACTTTAATGAATAAGGACTGTTTGTGTAAGAGTTTGAAGGATCAGGCCCTTACTTTTAATACACTGCTATAGAGCATAAAATACTGTATTACAATGTTTGATGCTCATTGTCCTGTTTGGTGATTTCTGTCATTGATACACAGATATCATTATTTTGTCTACATTCTCATACCTTTCACATTTCACTGCATAATACAACAATAAGATTAATTTCTTGCTTAGTGCCAGCAGGATGTCTAATTTTATAAATTAACACTCTATCTGGCACTCTTTGGCCAGTGGATTTCTAAATAATAACTCTCTGGCTACCTATTGAAATATGGGAAAGACATCACACACAATGATCCATTTTCCATTTTCATATGTCCTTTGCAATGAGTCATCCATAGTAACTCAGGTACAACATTTAAAGACTGAAATTTTATATGTATTTTATTATTCAAAAACAAATAAATAAATATATAGTGTATTGGGCTAGAGTTAGCTCACATTAGTATTTTTGGTTTTTTATTATATGACTTCAGTTTTAATGTTAACGTACATTTTTTTCTGAAATCTGATTTAAGGTGTACGACAAAAGCATTCCAATCTAAAATATATTACGGCAAAATTGGGAAAGTGAACAAAAAATCTTTTAATTAGGCTATTGTTTAAAATACAATTTCTTCAATTGCAACTGAGTCTGGAAACATTTTAAAGTTATAAATTCACTGTGCAATGACAACTAAGTAAAAGTAAACTCAGACACAAGATCACCATTAAGATATTTTACAGAATAAAATGGCACATTTATATAGCACATTTCCCTCATAAGTCCCAAAATACTCAACAAATTTTACAAAAAGGTTATATACAATATATACAAGGAACCCTTCACCCCTTAATGACATACTGCTGTATGGCAAGATGTCAGCAAACCAGTAAAGTGCCTGAAACCACTATGGCTTATTGCTAAAAGCAGCCAAGTCAGCAGGCTGTAAATTGGCCATGTCACAGCCTCAGCTTGACCAAGGCAGGAGGGGAGGGGGTTTTGGGTACCAAAGAAAGGGCAGCTTGACCCCGCATCCTTCCTGATAAGAATTGTTTTGAAGTTACTGATACATGCATTTTAGAAGAGCAGGATGTGCCACAGGAATGTCTACTGGGGCCTCAAGGCTGCAAACTCTGGAAAAACCCACACCTGGTTTATCAATCATCAGAAGAAAGCCTCTTGCTTGACCATTGGAACTGCTTGCTTAACAAGTTTTCTTTAAGGGACATGTTATTCTCTTACTAACGTATAAATAAGGGGGAAAAGTTTGAGGTAGTGTGACTCTTCGGGATTGGACTCTCCCTCTGGATGCATCTTGTGTTCCCCACCAGCAGACAGGTTGCCACTGTGCCACTCAGGAGCCAACTCAGCTTCGGTAATTATCAAGGGTTGGTGGTGTTTTACTAACCTGTTGAGGACATGTGTAAGTACTTGAGACTAAGGAAAGTTTAGCTTCAAGTGAAAGCACTCTTGTCCTGTTTGTGCCAGCCATCTATCGGTCGGACAGCTGTGTCTCCCCTGATTTATTTCCTGACACCACCTCGCATAGAGTAAAAGTTACCAAGAGCTTTGGGTTGAAAGAACCCCGGGTAACACTGCCACTTTGTAATAGAAGGCAGCAGCATTTAAATCATGCCCAGCACCACTACAAAAATGCCTTACATAAGTAAAACTAAGTTAGGTAAGCAGAATGTAAATACCCCTAATGTCACAATGAAACAGACTGAGAAAGAAAAGTGCTACATGCTGAGCTAGATCTCACAGGCTATGCAGGGCCAGGCTAGGTCAGAATTGGAAAATGTATCTGTGCTTACCTGAAAATTCCTTTTCTTCGAGTATTAAGGTCCACATATCTGTTAACAATGCTACTTCACCGTGTTTACAGCTTAGAGGCAGAACCAGACCTATCACTCAATGGCAGCAGGGAAATGCCCCACCCCCTGAAGTTCCCTCCATAAGAATGGCAATACTGGGTCAGACCAAAGGTCCACCTAGCCCAGGATCCTGTCTTCCAACAGTGGCCAATGCCAGGTGCCCCAGAGGGAATGAACAGAACAGATAATCATCAAGTGATCCATTCCCTGTCACTCATTCCCAGATTCTGGCAAACAGAGGCTAGGGACACCATCCCTGCCCATCCTGGCTAATAGCCATTGATAGACTTATCCTCCATGAATTTATCTAGTTCTTTTTTGAACCCTGTTATAGTCTTGGCCTTCACAACATCCTCTGGCAAAGAGTTCCACAGGCTGACTGTGCATTGTGTGATGAAATACTTTCTTTTGTTTGTTTTAAACCTTCTGCCTATTAATTTCATTTGGTGACCCCTAGTTCTTGTGTTATGAGAAGGAGTAAATAACACTTCCTTATTTACTTTCTCCACACCAGTCATGATTTTATAGACGTCTATCATATCCCCCCTTAGCTGCCTCTTTTCCAAGCTGAAAAGTCCCAGTCTTATTAATTTCTCCTCCTACTGAAGCCGTTCAATACCCTTAATCATTTTTGTTGCCCTTTTCTGTACCTTTTCCAATTCCAATATATCTTTTTTGAGATGGGGCGACCACATCTGCACGCAGTATTCAACATGTGGGCATACCACATCTTCCAGTTCCTCCAGTTGAAGGAATCAGTCAGGATTATTCCATTCTACTTTCCTAAATTATAGATTATGTTAGCTATATTTTGAAGAAAAAATGAACAACAATTTCTTCTACAGCAGAGCATGGGAATTTCCCCCAGTGAAGTAAACCTGAATCTTTCTATGTCAATTTACATCTCTACTCTGCATGTTCTGCTTGTCTCCAGGATGGGCTGGATCTGTGGAAAATATCATTCAAAGAAAGGAAATTCTCAGGTAAACAGAGATAAAATGGGATTTTCACAGCAGTGTGCTTGCAGGGTAGGAAGCATGATCATCACTTAAATATGGACATCCAAAATAAGGTAAATTACAACTCCTCTATCTTCTCCTGTCTATTGAGGAACGGAAAAGACTTCTGAAAAATGGTATAGACTGGATGACCAAGATGTAGTTTTTTTGGTGAGTTTATGTACTGATGGCCATGTGGTCACCTAGTAGATATTACAGGAGACATGACATCTCTGCATTGAGCCTGTCAGTACTCCTATAGATTGGACTTTAATGCTTGATGAAAGAATGAGTATTTCTTTAATTTATTCAGTGAATAAATGATAGAACAGTTGTGAGGACTACTTGTCTGAATTAAAAGTAAAATACTGGATCTCATCTGAGAAAACTCTCAACATCTGACTGGAGATAGTATTTATCAGGAAATCACTTTAATGGGTAGAAAGTATAAAGATACTTGTCACAGCGGTTCAACTCGGGTAGTGCTATAAGTTCTAGAATGAGGTTCCAAGTTTGTGCTTTATAATCTTGTGGGGCTGGAAGCAGGACAGCTGCCCTAAGGAAGCATTTAATGTCAGGGTTTGTACAAAACTTTCTTTTTTGAACCTGCTGACAACATTATAGAACAGAGACTTGACCTTTTTGCTTGGACCCTTTCATGGGCCCATATTAGAGTCCTCATGGAGGAATTCAAGTCTTTATTTCACTTATTTAATGTGCACTTTGTTTCAGACAGTAGAATAAATTCTATTGGCTGACTTTTTTAAGGGCCCATGAGAGTGACAATTGCCTCATCCAAGTATCCATTTTAAACTGTCTAGTGTTGGATTGAGGATTATTTTTTTTTGTAAAGGAGACCTTCTCTGTAACATAGAGGCATCAGAAAATACAATGCTAGGTACATCAGACCTGAGAACAATAGCCTCTTCGGAAAGATATAAACAGTATCATTGCCACTCTCTCCTTCCTGTCATCTGTTTGGCCCTAGGGAGCAACGGAATAGGTGTTAAGGCATATAACAGAGATATTGCCCAGCTGTGCAAGAGATTATCCATCATCTTGCATCCCAGGTCTGACACATGAAAAGCCCACAGTGTGCTTTATTGCTTTTTTCATGTGCAAAGAGGTCAGCCCATCAAACTGACAATGAATGAGGATACTTCTGAATGCAGGTTCCACTCTGCTTAACCCAATATCTGTTATGCAAATCTTGGGGTTCATTCTCCCTTTGATGGGTGGTGCAGATAGAGATAAGAAACTCTGCTTCACTCAGGACATGAAGAGTTGATTTTCTTTCTTTCCACATGTTCTTCCTAATTTATTAACAAAATATCATCAGACATGTTGACTCATGACCAGAACAAGTATGTTTTCAATGCAAGGAATAAGACTCTGAGACCTCAATAAATCACTGTGTTCAGTAAGTGGATGCTGTGCTCTCTCTCTTTCTGCTATCTACGCCCTGGACAGAACGGGGACATGAATCAGCCTTCTCCATTATCCTCAGCAAGCATCTGACGTAAGGATCACTCTTCCTGGTTCACTAATGAGTGGGATCCCTTCAAAAAATCTGATTCTTTGAATTCACAAGCCGAAGGAGTGGAGAATAGAAAATGGGACCTTAATCTCTGCAATGGATGTGATAGAGTGAGAGGCAGAGGGGATAACAAGAATTCCTGGACTGAGTTTATGTGAACTCTAGGTCTTTGAAACATGTCTGTGCATTAGATCAGCATTCCCAACAGACTTCACTAAGAACTTGATTTTTGATTCTTTGACACCACTTGTTTTCCTTTATGGCCATCTTCATCTTCTGTTTATATTCTTCTGAGATGAGACCTTGTATCTAACAGGATTAATCCTCAGCTCACACCTAAGATCGGCTTTTTCTGGCAACATATGTCTGTGTTTATCATGAATCCAAGATACTCCAGAAACTGTATCACTCTCTGCGCTTATTTTGGCTCTCTCTGTAAAGAGCCTTGATATGTAGAATTTTCCAGAAGACATGAGTGAATTTCCTTCTTCCTTAAAGCCAATATTAATATAACCATGATCCTGAAAGGCACCCTGGGAGAACTTATCAAATCAAATGGTAATGACTGAAGTTGAAAAAAAATCTCATCAATCTGCCACCATATGCAAAGTAGAATGATAAAATGGAAACTGAACACAGGCCTCTTTTAAGAACTTACTTAGATGGAGCCTTACTCTGTTCATGATTCTAGGTGGCTAGAAATAGGATGGGGAACAGCAACTGATGGGGAACATAGATCTGATCTGAAGTAGATGATGTATGGTTCATTCATGTCCTGGCATATCCATGGACGGCCTGAGATTGTGAATGGAACAAAAGTGTATATATAATTCTTGCACAGTGCCATACAGTAACCTTTCTGGTAAACATCCAGAGACCTCATTTTGACCAAAACTGTAGGTAGCCATTTGCTCCGAAACTGAAAGAGTCTGGCACCAATTGGGAGTCTAACTGAAGATAGTGCTGGTAGGGAAACACACTGCTTGTTCTGAGGCAACTGAGGGAAGATACTGACTTCACCTCAGCATCTTGCATTTTTTTCAGCTACAACTTGCAAACTGATCTTCTCAATTGTTTTACCTTCAACTTACCTATGATCTGTATTCCTTTCTTGTGTCTGTCAGGAGCTAGGACTGTAAATCTACTTTTTCAAAGCCTCAGTTTTCCACAACGTTCCCCACTATAGCACTGACAGCTGGAAACTGATGTGCCTGAGCATCTGAGGTCAATAAGGAAGGCCCCATATTGTTGATTGAAACAGATTTGTGTCCCACTGTCTTTTCAGGGAGAAGCCTTTGAACCGTGGGATCTTTACGCTGAGAGGGACCATACTTGTAAGAGCATGTAGCTAGGGGATAGTGTGCTGCCACAGCTATTCTTTTCAGATTGGATGTAAAGTGGAGCTCCTGAATACTTCCGGTCATTGCAGTACTTTTGGCACTTTTTAAAAGAGTACCAATATTAACTGGTAACATAGTCAAAATCTAAACTCAGGAAATTACATTCTGTTGACCTAAATTCCCACCTTAGTTTCAACCAGGTATGTTATTTTTTCACTTCCTGTTATAAAATGCCATGTTGGGTTGCTATGTGCTGTCAACAGCTGCTACATTTTATTCCTGAGGTGGTAAGATAAGTGATTTATCTATATCGACACCTAGAAATACAGATAGTGTGTATATATATATATACACACCCTCACACTCACACCCACTTTCTGAAGTTTGTATAAACTTTGGGAAAAAGGTATAATGCACATGTCATTTATTATTAGTTTTCAAAGCATCCAGAAACTGCACAAAATATAGGTTCTGGAAAACTCCTGGTCAACCTGATCACAGAAATAACAGAACAAAGAAAGCATTGTAAAAAATTAAACAGCTAAGAATCAAACAGGAAAAAAGCATTTAAATAGAGAAAAGCTAGCTATAATATTGAATGAAAGTTAAGCCTTTCAGCAGTATCACAGACATCACAAAAGAGGACACTCTTAAATGAATAACAAAAGGAAAACCCATAGCACTCCTAAAGATAGTAAAATTACTTGAATTGTTTTCAGTCTAATGAGTGATTAATGATACTTAAATTTACTACAAAAAAATAATTTAAAAACATATCATCCAATCATCTAAATATGCAGGTTGTTCCTCCATCTTGATTTTAATATTCTGTATTAGTTTATTGTACAATGCTTAGATACCTATTAATAGACACCTTATAAAAATCTTAAATAAATAAATGTCAAATAGCCAGCCTCACTTTAAATAGATCCCTAGTATTTTCTGCAGAACTCTTACAATTCAAAGTAAGTGAAGAGTCTTTCTTTTGTTCTGTCCCCTATCACTCATACTGAAATGATTCAGGAACATCGTGTAATCATTTATCTCATCATGTCTTTTTTGTATATAAAGCGAATAGCACTATGAATAAAGAGAAATAATGGGCTCTCCTTTTCAGTCTTTGGTACCAAAGCATAGGTAAAGTATTTTTACACTATTGCCAACAGGTCTTAACACATAAAGTCTGAAAATGTACCTGAGAGAAGCAATCACCCGAAGTAATAACTACTGAAAGTTACCTTACAAAAGCTGAATACTTCTAAGCGAAAACTGATTCACATCTAAGCACATGTCTAATCCGGAAACATTAATCCAAATTAACTGAAGAAAAATTAATCTGAATTAATTAAGACCTGGTCTACACTGGGGGGGGGGGTCGATCTAAGTTACGCAACTTCAGCTATGTGAATAACGTAGCTGAAGTCAACATACTTAGATCTACTTATCGCGGTGTCTTCACTGCGGTAAGTCGACAGCTGATGCACTCCCATCTACTCCACCTGCGCCTCTCGCCCTGGTGGAGTACCGGAGTCGACGGCAGAGCGCTCGGCAGTCGATTTATCGAGTCTATACTGCCCGTTGATCCAGCGGGTAATGTGGACAAGCCCTTAAGGTGCAAATTTAAAGTGAATTAGTTAAACTGCATTAAACCCCTGTGTAAACACTTTCATTGAGAATTAAAGTGGCCTTCGTCTGTGAATTAAGGTAAACTGTTTTAAGACTATTTTAATTCTGAATGATTGTCCACACAGGGGTTTAATGCAGTTTAACTAATGCACTTTAAATTCACACCTTTAGTTAATTCGGATTAATTTTCCTGTGTGTCCCGCTGTGAATAAGCCCTACCTCAGAAAATGATGTTAAACTAACATTCCTGGATAGTTCTGTAATAATCATTAATTCAAACCTGGGATACAGAACTGAAATATGAACAGGTAATACTCAGGTGATGGATGCTCATTGTGACAGACATGGACATGTCCTATAATAATATACGAATACTAGGGCTGTCCAGGGATTAAAAAAATTAATTGCAATTAAGCATGCTCTTAATAATAGAATACCATTTATATATATATTTTTGGATGTTTTCCACATTTTCAAATATATTGATTTCAATTACAACACAGAATACAGAGTGTACAGTGCTCACTTTATATTTATTTTTATTATAAATATATTTGAAAATGTAGAAAAACATCTAAAATATTTAATAAATTTCAGTTGGTATTCTATAGTTTAACAGTGTGATTAAAACTGTGAGTAATTGAGATTAAGTTTTTAATAGCAATTTATATTTTTGAGTTAATCGAATGAGTTAACTGCGATTAATCGACAGCCCTAAAGAATACTAAGTATAACAATTTTATGAACACTGTATGTGAACTGGTCAGTGGGGGAAGATATTCTGTTTTATGTTATGACTCTACTGCTCTGATCTAGCTTAAGTGGCAAGAACAAGCAGGAAGGCAACACAATGGATCTCCACATAAGCTACTTCCAACCACATACTTCAGTGGGGGAAGGAAGGGGTGCAATTACAAGGCAATAGCATACTTCCAGACTCCAGTCCAAAGTGACACAGCAGTTTTGTGAGGCTGGGAACTATAGAAAAAAAGGACAGAAAATAGTTTAAAAAGCCCTCCTCAGGGAAGGAAGGTCAATTGTCAGAGCTATTAGGCAGACAGGTTGACACAGAGAGAGGCTTTGTGAAGAAGTTTGAACGAGTTGGCTGATCTTTCCCCAGATCCAGGGAATAGTAAGCCTTAGGGAAGGACAGGCAAGAGAGTAGACAGCTTTATTGTTTTAAGACCTGTTTTCTCTTAAATGTTTTTGTTCTCAATATATAATACTTAGTTTGAAGACGGCTGTTTGGTCACTGGTTACTGCTGTCATTGCTCCTTGAGGGAACAAACTGCAGGGTCTGAGCCTAAGATCTGTTGAGATAATCATAGTTAGTACCAGGAAACTGTAGCCTCGTTTGACAGTAGGAAAATTGCTTGGTTGCACCCCAAGAAAGATGGCAGCTAGACGTACAAGACCTGACAGGGGTCCACATGAAGAGAGAAGGAGGGATCAGAGGTGCAATTACCCTGGTAACTGATTTCAGAGCGGTAGCCATGTTAGTCTGTATCAGCAAAAAAAAAAAGAGGAGTATTTGTGGCACCTTAGAGACTAACAAATTTATTTGGGCATAAGCTTTTGTGGGCTAAACCCACTGCATGCATACGATGAAGTGGGTTTTAGCCCACGAAAGCTGATGCCCAAATATATTTGTTAGTCTCTAAGGTGCCACAAGTACTCCTGGTAACCGAGATACTCATGTACTAATAATCATCTCAGTACCAATAATAAACAGCTGAATTGTCCTCAACTAAGACAGAAAGTAAGTTCTGCTCTACAGATTTCTTTCTTCCAGTGGAAATATCTAAGACCTGAAAGATACATGCAGAGGGTTGAAGAGCAAAGCAATGAAAATTACTTTATTATTTAACTGATATACTAACAACAAACAATAGCCATATTTTCTCATTATATATGAAGAAAGAGACTTATAAAAAAGATGAAAATGGATGGAAAAGGCATAAAATCAGCATGTGATAGATAACAGAGGTTCCAGCAACCCAAACAAGAAGCTCTCACCAATGTTTGTGAACGATGACCAAAATAATAATACTCTACATTTCTATAGCCCCTTCTATCCTAGATTCTCAAAGAACTTTACACTGTCAATGATTTAAACTTTCCAACAACACAGTGAGGTCAGTAACTGCCATTATCCTCATTTTACAAATAAGAAAATGTAAGCACTGAGAGGTTAAGTAACTTGCCTATGTTCAAACAGGAACACTGTGGCAGAATAAAGAATAAAACCAGTTCTCTTGATTTTTCTTTGTTAGCAGAGTGATTGCAAATGTAGGGATGACAAGACAGAAAACGAAAAGGAGTACCTGTGGCACCTTAGAGACTAACCAATTTAGAAAACATACACACAAAAGGGAACAGATTAAGTGGTATAATAGATTAAGGTATTTGACTGAAACCTTTCTCCAGAAACAGGAGTATAACGCAAGCTTGAGTACAAATGAAAATTAAATTGATAGCCTCTTCCAGTTCCACAACAGGGCTTTAACCATATCACAAAACAGCAAATAATTCAGCTCTCTATCCTCAAAAGAAGAACACAGGCTAGATTATAAAGGGTGATTTTTACTGTAAGTATACAATACTTGAATCTGTGAGAGGCAGTCAAATATTCCAAAACCCACTAATTAGGATTTCAATGTCAAACAATACCATTTCTCTAACTTGGAAATAAACAAAATTATTTTTAAAGTTTTACGTATTCAACAAGGACTCTTTCATACACCCACACATGTGTGTGCTCACAGTCACCCATGTTCATAATGAAGGGCTTTTTAAAAACTCAGATTTTGAGAAATTCAAATGTCCACATTAGGTTACTAGGTAATTTTGTGACTAGGCCATAGCAATTGCAAGATTTCCATTAGACTCTGCAGAAAACTAGCTGATGGTTTAGAAAAAATTTCTGACAACCAACCGCTGTTACAAAGGCAGTCTCAAATAATCTATTTGTAAGAAATAGAATAGTCAGCTCAGACAGTTGAGTTCTTTGTACTATGACTCTCCTGATAAAGGTATCTTCGAATGTAGTATGATGTGTAGTTGGAGTCCTGTTGGTCCCAGGAGATTAGAGAGACAAGGTGAATGAAGTAACACCCACTTCTGGCCTTCATACAACCCCTCACCGCTTCCAAGCTCATCATCAGAAGCAACCTCCCCACATACTAGGACACACCAACTGAAAGCAGTACCAGACTCTGGCAGAACGACAGATGCAAAACCTGCAGACATATCTCAACTACTACAATGATCAACACACCTTTCAAGATCTATGGAGCCTACACATGCTATCATATCATGTGGTATACTTCATCCAGGTCACTAAATGCCCCAATAACAGCTATGTGGGTGAAACCAGACAATCACTATGCTCTCGAATGAACTCATACAGAAAAATGGTAAAAGACAAAAACACCCTGTGATCTGTGGGTGAAAACTTTTCACAAAGTGATCAATCTACTTCTGACCTATCAAGTCCTCATCCTCAAAAGAAACCCATATTACACTTTCAAAAGATGAGCTTGGAAATTGAATTCATAACTCTGCTAGACACTAAATCATGGATTGAACAGAGACCCTGGATTTATGGTTTATTACAGTGTTTCCCTCTGCAGGCTGAGGGACGTACAGGCCGCCGCTTCCCGCAGCCCCCACTGGCCTGCAGCAGCGAACCGCGACAAGTGGGAGCTGCGATCGGCCGAACCTGCGGACGCGGCTGGTAAACAAACCGGCCCGGCCCGCCAGGGGCTTTCCCTGAGCAAGTGGCATCCCAAGTTTGGGAAACACTGGTTTATTACAACAATCTATAATCCACTAACTCCCTTCTTTTTGTCCTATCACTGCTAAAGGGCCACTCTACCTTGAGTGGTCCCCTAGAATATGCTCTTACACCTTATGCTGAACAATCTGTTCCACCTTGCATTTAGCTGTGATGCTCAGAGTACCTTTCCCACACCAGAAGAAGAGCTCTTTGTGGCTCAAAAGCTTGCCTCTTTCACCAACAAAAGGTGGTCCAACAACAGATATTACCTCACCCACCTTGCTTCCCAATAAACTGAATCTCTGTTAAACAAGTCTTTGTTGTATATTTTCTATCTTTAGAACCTCTCCCATGATTACTGATAGATTTTCAACTAATGAAATTTTCAATTTCTTCCTGCCAGCTGCCCATCAATAATGACTTTCAATGTAACACAGTAAAAAAAAATGGCATTTTTCCATTCAAACACTTCCGTGTGGTGCTCTTACACTGGCTAGAGTTACTGTAGTATTTGCTCTTGGAATTTTTCCTTTTCTAAACACCTCAGTCATGACTTGCACTCTTACTTTTCCAATCCTTGACACGTATTGAGCAGAGACTATTGAATTAAGGTTCTAATTCTACAAACTCATATACAACTACTTAACTTTATATACGGTGAGAAATCTTATTGAAGCTAATGGAAGGTAGTCCCCCTTGCCTTCTACGAGTAGTTTGGGACTGATGCAAGCACTTCAGATTAAAAGTCACAGGGTATGGTTCAGGGAGCACATTTTCAATTCATAATCAAATACACATTTTCTTCTTAACACAATTACCTTTGAGGGCCACAGTTTAGAACCTGGGGGACCACAGGTTGGACACTTCTGCTCTTCAGCAATACTTTTAATGCCTTTAATGTGGGCTCTCATTTTCAGATGAAAACTATACAGAATAATAGGTAGTAATATTACATATAGTTTAAAAGTAATTGATGGCACTAACCACCATCTTATTTCCCTGTTCACACTTTTATAAGATAACCTACACTAATTAGACCTGATTAGTAAAGTGAAACAAATTCCTCTTTCTTCCCAGTTAGAAGGCCTTCATATTTAATTTGTGTCTAAAGAAATTTTACTAACTTATAGGCCTGGGGATATAAATTTTAATTTTATGGTTATAATAGAAAACAGGGGAACTGAAAAAACCACTTCAGAGTTCAATCACAAAAAGAAAGGATTCAATTACTTTGAAGGTCTTTGGAACCACAAGATAGAAATACTGGAAATGATGAGCCAAGCTGGGGGACACCATTAATTATAATCCCACATGGCATTTATTCCTTGGCTTCTACTGTACTGTATTTGGACATATTATGAGCTACAAACCAATAAAAAAAATTGGTGAGCTAGCTACACATACCAAAATGTAAACTATGCCTTAATTATTCATTAGTGGAATAAAAGTCATTTTTAGCCACATAAATGTTACTGTTGTTTGCCTGCACAAAACTGGCCTTTTAAATTAATTTGGGTCTCTGTAATATGTCTACCTATATAACCTCCTTATCAGTATTATAACATTACAGTGTAAATGGAGAAAGGGAATAGCTATTAATGTAATTTTTAATTCAGTAAAGCTTACTCTAATAAATATCTAATAAAATAACTTGATGAGAATACGTTTTAATATTGCATACTGGCATTTTCACATCTTGGACCTGACTCGTCTTTCACTTACCTCAATTTTACACCAGTGTAACGCTACTGATTTCAGTAGATTACTCTTAACATACATGGAGAGACAGATCAGATCCCTTCTGTCTATAAATCTTTGATTTGAAAAAGTATGAAAGTGAATTACCACTACCCAGCTCTATGCATCAAATATATACATGAGCTACCTGCACGAAACAAACAGAATGAGGGTCTGACCAGCTGAATTAATACAGTTGTTAAAAATAACCCTTCTTTCTGGACTGCGTCATTGCAGGGATTTGTATTTGTCAGCAAACATATGGTGAAACCCAAACATATATGTCTTTTCAGTGTTCTCAACTGTATACAGTATCTGTCAAAATAATAGGGATATTACATACCAGAACCACACATTTAAAATACATTTTCCATGCATTATATTATGTCAACATAGTATGTTCTCATAACATAATAAATAACATATCACAAAAATAAAGACAATGGACTTCAAGAAGGCAGACTTTAGCAAACTCAGAGAATTAGTAGGCAGCAAGTGGAAAGTAAGTCTAAGGGGAAAAAAAGTTCAGGAGAGTTGGCAGTTTTTTATAGAGACATGATTAAGGGCATAAGAGCAAACTATCCGAATGCGTAGAAAAGATCAGAAGTATGGTAAGAGACCATCTTGACTTAATCAGACAATCTTCAATGACTTGAAATTCAAAAGACAGTCATACAAAAAGTGGAAACTAGGTCAAATTACAAAGGATTAATATAAAAAAACAACACAAACCTGTAGGGACAAAATTAGAAAGTTGAAGGCACAAAACGAGATTAAACTTTCTAGGGGCATAAAGGGTAACAAAAAACCTTTTACAAATACATGAGAAACAAGAGTAAGACCCACGACAGGATAGACAAATTACTCAATGAGGAGGGAAAGACAATAACAGAAAATGCAACAATAGCCTAACAGGTTCAATGCCTTTTTTGTTTCAGTTTTCACCAAAAAGGCAACCAGTGATCAGATGACTAACTTAGTGAATATCAGTTTAAACAGGCTAGAATCTGAGGCTAAAATAAAGAAAGAACAAGTTAGGAATTACTTACACAAGTTATACATCTTTAAGTTGGCAGTACCTAATGAAATACATCCTAGAATACTTAAGGAACTGGCTGAAAGAAATCTCTGAGCAATTAATGATTATCTTTGAGATCTTGTGGAGGACAGCAGAGAGTCCAGAGGACTGGAAAAGGACAAATACAATATCTATCTATAAAAAAGGGAATAAGAACAACGCAGGGTATTGTAAACCAGTCAGCTTAACATCAGTCCCAGAAAGATAGTGGACCAAATAATCAAACAATCCTTTTGTAAGCACAAAGAAGAAAACAGGGTGATAATTAACAACCAACGTGGATTTGTCAAGAACACATCATGTCAAACCAACCGACTATCATTCTTTGACAGGGTAACAAGCCTTGTGGATGGGGGAAAGCAGTAGATGTGATATATCTTGACTTTGGTAAGGCTTTAGATATTCTCTCACATGACCTTCTCATAAGCAAACTAGGGAAATATAGCCTAGATTAACTTTATATAAGGAGGTTAACAACTGGTTGGAAAAGCGTACTCAGAGAGTACATATCAATGGTTCATAGTCAAGCTGGAGGGATGCATTGAGGGGGATATCACAGGGATCCGTCCTGGGCCTGGTTCTATTCAATATCTTCATAAATTATTTGGATAATGGCAGAGAGGGTATACTTACAAAGTTTGCAGATAATACCAAGCTAGGAGAATTTACAAGCACTTTGGAGAACAGGATTAATATGACCTTGACAAACTGGAAAAATGGCCTGTACTACATAGGATTAAATTCAATAAAGACAAAGGTTGTGAAATCTCTGTCATTGGAAGTTTTTAAGAACAAGTCAGAAAACACCCGTCAGGAATGGTTTAGATAATATGAAGTCCTGCCTCATTGAAGGGGACTGGACTAGATGAGGTCCCTGCCAGTCCTACATTTCTATGATTTCTATGTTATTTACAGAAATATTCTGATATTCTTCCTAGGTTATTGTTCAATCTTTCAAATTATTGCTCTATAAAAGGTTGATTAATTTATTTTAAAAAATAGGATTGTGATGTTTAGAGTATTTCGTTTCTGGTTTCTCCAGACAAGAATAAGTGTTCTTATCATAAACACCAATAAAAATAAGTGAATTTAAGATTTGTATAAACCAGTATTAATATGTGAGTGGACTGTTAGAAAAAGCACAGTATACAGTCACATAATATATAAGCATGAGAAAAAGAATCTCATCAAGCTGCAAAACTGCATTCTCCAAATTCCTTTGTACCAACCTAGTATTGATAGTTTATACCCTCCAGCTAGCAAACACAGTGAATTTTTTCCAACTCTGACTCCCTGATGACACAATTCAATTTCATGAGTCATCTAGTTGTAAAAACCCTTGATAATATACAATAAAAAAATACTGTACCACCTTCACCCTTCATTCTGTTGAAAGAATTCTTAGATTGGTACAAAGGAATTTTAAAAATGTAATTTCAGATATGTAAAACAATTCCTCTTTCTGTAGTATTTTTGCATGAATCTGAATTTGGTACTAAGGAGCAGTACAAGAAACTGAATATATATAACTGAATGGCAGCATGTAAAATTCTTCTACCAAACAAGATCTGCAAAGAAAACCTTATCTCATTACTAGCTAAATGAGAAAATTGACCTCCCTGTACACTGCCTTACAGTTTTCCGGGTGTACACAGAGGTTTCCAACAGCCCCATATATAAGCATAGTCAGAGCAGCAAAAGACTTTGGACATGCATAGCACAACATTTACACCCTAATCTGATCAGACTAGTCTTTTTTCTCTGAAGCAAGGGCTCTAAATTCAGCCTGAATTCAGAGCTCTTGCTCCACTAAAAATCACTGTGGTGGTCTGTCCCCAAAGACCTGTTGTAACTTTCAAAACCTCCTGAAGGAAAATACTAGAAAGAGAGAAAAAGCTTTAAGAAATAAGTTAAAAGGAGTTTCCTATAAATTCAAAAACAAATGGCTAGATTGTGAGTTTATGACTGACACCGAGTAAAGGGCAGCACAGAGTTGTCCGGCCCCTGCAACACCCAGAGATTGTGCTCCCAGAGTCCTACTCCCAGAGTCACAATCTCTCTCTTGGTCTCCTCGCTGCTCTGTGAAGGCAACACACTGCAACAAGTCTGTACCCAGTGCTCTGTATCATCCCTGATACACCTCTATAGTTAAGACCCTGAGCATGTTGGAGGGAGAGGAGGAGCCAAGACACATAAAATTGGGATATGACCTCCATCCTGACTACATTAAAAAAAATGTACATAAACAACTTGCAGTGGTAAATATTTCTCGTGAAATACATAGAACCATAAAACCAATTTTAATTAATTTAACTATCCTATTATTTCAAAGAAGAAACTTTGGATCTAAGGTCATGTCATTTACCCCATTTTGGAGTAAAATTATTGCTGAGGAAAAGTTGATAGACCTACTCTTGGATCTGCCTTTGGGATTGTTCAGGTTTACCATTTTGGATTATTTGAATATCCATGCCAAAGATTATTCTTGTGCATTAGCTTGTGATCTTATGTCCGCCATCAAAAAAAATGGTTACCTATCTTTTCGTAACTGCTGTTCTTCAAGATGTATTGCTCATGTCCAGTCCATTCTAGGTGTGTGTGTGCCCGCATGCACAGTTGTTGGAGATTTTTGCCTTAGCGGTATCCGTAGCGCCAGCTGTGGCAACCTCTGGAGTGCTGGGCTCATGTGACTGTATATCAGGTGCCAGCAACCCTACACCCTCTCAGTTCCTTCTTTCTGGCAACTCCAACAGAGGGGCAAGAGGGCAGGTAATGGAATGGACATGAGCAGCTTATCTTGAAGAACAACAGTTACAAAAAGGTAGGTAACCATTTTTTCTTCTTCGAGTGCTTGCTCATGTCGATTTCATTCTAGGTGACTTACAAGCAGTATCTATGGAGTTGGCCTCAGAGTTCACAGCTTAGCACATGTTTTAACAGTCTCAGGCTCATGTGGGCGGTGGTGACCAGTTGGGCACACAGACACTAGATGAGATCCACCATGGCTTGGAATTGAGTCTCGGGGAGGAAGGCTCTGGCCTGAGCAGAGTCTAGTACCGCCCCAATAAATTCTATGTGTTGCACTGGAGTCAGGGTTGACTTTTTCTCGTTTATTATTAGGCCCGGGTCGTGACAGGTGGAACAGACCAAATTGAGATGCCTCCGCACCTGATCCGAGGACCAGCCCCTTATCAACCAATCGTCAATGTACAGGTAAATTTGGACTCCCTGACATCACAGGTTAAGTGGCCACTAGTGCTATACACTTTGTGAACACTCTTGGGGCCGACGAGAGATGAAAGAACTGGAAATGGCACTGGCCCAACATGAAATGGAGGAAACGACAGTGCCATGGGAATATGGAAGTATGCATCCTTTAAATCGAGGGTGGCATACCAGTCTCCCAGATCCAGGGATGGACTCATGGAGGTTAGGAAGACCATGCGAAACTTCAACTTTTTGAGAGACTTGTTGAGGCGACACAGGTCTAGAATAGGTCTGAGGCCCCCTTTTGTCTTTGGAATTTGGAAGTAGCAGGAATAGAAACCTCTTCCTTCCATGTTCTGCAGAAACTCTTCCAATGCCCTCAGGCATGTGAGGTTTTTGACCTCCTAAACAATGAGTTGCTTGTGAGAAGGGTCCCTGAAGGGGGACGGGAAAAGTTGGTGGAAGGGTTGGTCAGCTATAAATTGCAGGGCATAGTCCAATGAAACTGTGTCAAGCACCCAGTGTTCCGAAGTGATTTGGGACCAGGCCGACCAGGAAGGGCGGAGGCGGTTGAGGAAGATGGGGAGTGGATCCGGTGCATTCACTGTGGCATCATCCTCAGGCACACCCTCAAAATGACTGCTTTTGGTTGTCTTGGTCCCTGGAAGGACCAGGCTGGGCAGGGGGGCGAGATGATGATTGGTGGCATCGCTTAAAGCCCCTGTCTCTGTCCTTCTTTCTGTAGGAGCCAGACCGAGGGGCACCCCAAGACCTTAATAACAGCGGAGGAGGTGGGGGGCAGAATTACTTTCTAGCCTGATGAGGAGTATGCAGGCCCAAGGAGTGGAGGGTGGCCCAGGAATCTTTAAGACCATGGAGACATGCATCAGTTAGCTCCAAGAATAGCACCATTCCCTTGAAAGGGAGGTCCTGGAGAGTAGTTTGCATCTCCTGGGACAGCCCAGAGGTCTGTAACCAGGAGCTGCGTCTCATGGCTATTGCAGAGGCGACCACTCTGGATGCCACGTCCGTGGTATCCCAGGCCATCTGGAGGCATCCCAGGCCATCTGGAGGGCACCTGTGGCCACAGCCTTGCCCTCCTCCGCCAAGGTGGCAAACTTCTGATCCTGATTCTGTGGGAGGCTCTCCTTGAACTTCCTGATGAAGTCCCACAGATTGAAATTGTATCTGCCAAGTAGGGCCTGATGGTTAGATACCCTAAACTGGAGGCTGGCTGTCGAATAAATCTTTCTGCCAAATAAGTCCAGCCTCTTGGCGTCTTTATTCTTGGGGGTGCCATTCGCCCGTACCTACCTGTCCCTCTCATTGACGGTTGACACAACCAGGGACCCCGCGGGAGGGTGCGTGTACAGGTATTCAAACCCCTTTGCGGGGACACAGTACTTCTTTTCTGGCTTCTTCGATGTGGGTGGAATGGAAGATGAGGTCTGCCATACAGACTTGGTAGTTTTCAGGACCTCTAGGTGAACGACCAATGCGACCCAGGCTGGGGCGGAGGAGGGGATGACATTGAAGAGGTCGTCGGACTCCTCAGCTAGCTCCTTGACCTCCAACTTTGGGTTGGCCGCTGGGCCCGCTTCAGGCGCAGATGGTGCTGCGATGGGCCAGAACCCCCTACCGCTCCCTGGAGTCGGGTCCCTGGTTGGGCTAGGGGGTCCGACCACAGTGGTAGCCCCGAGACCCTCCGTAGTGGGCACAAGCCCTAACACAGGTCCTTTGCCCGAAGTTCCCTTCTTGCATGGTACCTGCGGACTTAGATCACTTCTTCAGTACCGGTGAGGGGGAACGGTGCCAGGCGGATTCCAGTGCCGGTGGTGCACTACGTGCCCACACCCAAGTACCGGGTGTGGAGTCCAAGTGGGAGGGCTCCAATGCCGGACACAGAGCAGCCTCCATGAGGAGGGCCCTCAATCGAATGTCCTGCTCTTTCTGAGTCCAGGGATGAAAATTTTTGCAGATCTGGCACCTGTGTTTTCTATGGGATTCCCCCCAGCGGCACTTTAAACAGCTATCGTGAGGGTCAGTAATGGGCATCGGCCAGCTGCACTCAGAACACGGCTTAAAGCCTGGGGAGCGGGGCATGCCCAGCTCTGGGACAAAGTCCCAGCCGGGACTCTAACTACTACTAAAACACTTAACAGCTAACTAATCACTTTACTAAACAACAAAGGAGAATTATCTAAACAGTGAAAACCAGCTAATGCTCTTGTTAAGCAAGACCAGGTGCTCCAACCAACCATCACAGGCGGTAAGAAGGAACTGAGAGGGCAGAGGGCTGGCGGTGCCTGATATACCGCCCCATAAGCACAGCACTCCAGAGGGCGCCACAGCCAACCCTATGGATACCGCTAAGGGAAAAATCTCGAAAAACTGTGCACAAGGGCACAGACCTAGAATGGAATGGACATGAGCAATCACACGAAGAAGAACCTAAATAGTTAAACAATTTGGTAAAATAGATAATTTAATATTTAAATTGGATATTCTGTAGAAAAGTATGCTTTAGATCTCATCTTTGAAATAAGATCAGCAGTAGGGGATGAACACTGTAACCTCGTCATAGTCAAGTCATCCCTTTCTTCCTCCTGAATCAGGGCACATAATCACTTCAATCACTACCTCAGTGATTCACCCTCAGAGACTAACAGACCTTGTGAGGATTCAGACTTCTCTGAGAATTTATAACAACCCCCCACCGGATCCCACTGTCAGTGGCCTAGTAGAACAAAAATACAAATGTTGTCATCACACAGTGGCATCTAGAAGTACATTCTTCTTTCATCATCTTCATAGATCACCATGATTTAGAAATGATTTGAGCCAGAAGAGAAAAATCTATATAAAATACCACCTTTCTCTCTGCCCTGTCTATTTAGATAGTAAGCTCTTCAGGGCAGGGGGTCTCTCACACTATGTGTATGTATAATACCTAGTACAATGGAATCCCAACTGTGGATCGGGCCTTTAGGCATTACTCAAATACAAGTTAATAATAACAGAGCATTGAAGCTGGTCGGTTTCATTCCATGCTAAATGCCGTCCACTGTGGCACAAAATTTTGTCAGTCTAATTCTGTGGCTGTGGTGGTGACTCCTTTACCATAGTATCATAGAATAAGAAAAATGTCAGCTTGGAAGGGACCTTGAGAGTTCAAGTCTAGCCCCCCGTGCTGAGGCAAGACCTGACAGCTGTTTGTCCAACCTGTTCTTAAAAACCTCCAATGATGGGGATTCCACAACATCCCTCAGAAGTCTATTCCAGAACTTAACTACCTTATAGTTAGCATTTTTTCCCTAATATTAAACCTAAATCTCCATTGCTGCAGATTAAGTTAATTAGTTCTTGTCCTACCTTCAGTGGACAAGGAGAACAATTGATCACCATCCTCTTTATAATAGCCCTCTAACTCCATCCATCTGTGATGTTCAGACCAGCATATCAATGGTAATCCTCTGAGTGGTGCGCACACTAATGAATCTGGGCTACTCTGAGTTGGTAGCATAGACAATTAATTTCCACTGCAGAATTTTCTTTCACTTTGCAGATACGAGCAATCAGATGTGGGCTATTTGTCCAATAAAAAGAGAATAGCATTGGAGCAGGAGAGGACAAATACATCATCTTCCGTTTCTGAGTTCAACTCAGCTTCAGCCTAAATATCCCATTTCTTCCTTTTCCATTACTTTTAGTTATACCCAAATAACAATTCTCCCTCCTTAGTTGATTACACAATTTAAACACTTGTAGACTATTCTCTTTAACCCCATTCATCTAATTTATCATAATTTTTCCTCCAAAACATGTTTTGTTAATTAGTAATAATAATGCTAAAAATAAGGAGTCTGTTGATCCATTAGTGTGAGAAATATTCAAAAAGAAGAAAACAGATTCCTAACTATTTTGGTAGTAATGTCTAAATGTTGCTTGATATTAAATGATGTCTAAAATCTAAATGTTACTTGATAAGAGCAACATTAGTATTTCTTTTCTACAACCCAATAGTTAGTGCTAAAATTATTTGTCTTCTGAACTACACTGCCCAATAAATCACTAATAAAATTGAATTGTCTTTATGCATGAAACTGTATTTACTACTTACTTCAAATATAAAGAAAAAAGGGAATAGTAACAGAAGTATATCACAATACTGTCAAATAATTAATGCATCACACTGTATAAATCATTAAGGGGTTACCCTAGGCTAATTAATTAATCCATTAACAGTTAGTGACCACTATAAGTTGATTTCCCCTCTACAAGGGGAATTTCAGTTGGACTCCACACTCACACTATACCACTCCAGGGACGCTTTACCGATCCTGCCATTGATCTGTCAATCAACCCTTCCTCTACCCCCAAATGACTTTAAAGGGAGTTCTTCATATGGTACCTTACTGGTTGGAATACTTGGTATATAAATTAAAGACTGCCAACCTAGTACAAGTATTCTTCCACGTTCCCTCCTCTCTCCATTCATATGCCTCAAGAGGTAATAGGTCTAAGGCCTGGTCTACAGTATGCGGTTATTTCGGAATTAGCCGAGTTAATTCGAAATAAATCTGATTCCGTCCACACGACCAAACCGGTTTTTTCAATTTAAAGGGCTCTTTAATCCGATTTCTGTACTCCACCTCGGCAAGTGGAGTTGTGCTAAAATCGAGATTGCAGTTCCGGGTTACAGGTACTGTGGACTCAATTCGAAGTTATTGGCCTCCGGGAGCTATCCCAGAATGCTCCCTTGTGACTGCTCTGGACAACACTCTCAACTCCGATGCACTAGCCAGGTAGGCAGTAAAAGCCCCAGGAACTTTTCAATTTCATTTCCTGTTTGGTCACCATCAGCACAGGTGACCATCAGCACAGTCCACCATCACAGGCGACCATGCAGAGCCCACCATCACAAGAGACCACATGGTCTCGGATTCACAGACGAGCTCCAGCATGGTCTGAACGGGAGGTACTGGATCTCATTGCACGCTGGGGAGATGAATCTGTTACGGCAGAACTATGTTCCAAAAAAACAAACATAAATACGTACGCTAAAGTCTCCAGGACCATGATGGAAAGAAGCTACTCCAGGGACACAGAGCAGTGTTGTACAAAAATCAAGGAGCTCAGGCAAATGTACCAAAAAGCCAGGGAGGCCAACGGGCGCTCTGGGTCACAGCCCCATACATGCCGCTTCTACCGTGAGCGGCATGCAATTGTGGGGGGTGATGCCACCACTACCTCACCACTTTCCATGGACACCTGCAAGAGGGGAGTTGCACGGAGTGAGGAGGATGAGTTATTGGAGGACGAAGAGGAGGAGGACAGTGCACAGGCGGCAAGTGGAGAATCCATTTTCCCCCCTAGCCAGGAACTATTCTTAATGCTGGACCCAACAACCTACTCCGACTCCCAGTGCAGGCTCCAGGACCATGACCCTGGAGAAGGCACTTCTGGTGAGTGGGAGCCTGATCGGAGCCACGCGGTGGGGGGTGGGGGGAAACCCAGCCGCGCTAGACTGTTCGTGTTTAGTTTAAAGGGCTCATCCCTGTTCAGAGCCTCATCGGAGCCATGCGGTGGGTGCGGGGTGGGGGGGTGTTGTGTGAAGTGATCATCCCAGAGAGCCCGCAGGCCCTCCTTTTATATGGCAAACCTACCAGGCATTGCTTGCTATAGGAAAGGGGGCCTGGCAGTTTGAAAGCTTTGAAATGAATGCGGAAGAAGCAGAACCCCGCGTGCCCCTAGGGCTTACCATGGCTGCCTGCAAACTGAATTCTGCTGTCTGGCCGCGTGTGATGGCTTACTCACACCAAAGTGGCAGGCACTTCAGTACAAGAGGCAAAATGCAACCTTGTACAGAAAGAACATGTGCTATGTATTGTACTATGAATTGCCTATTTCACTGAGAAAGTGTCCCCTTTGTTCTCTAAATTGTATCTTTTAAAATACTATCCTCCCTTTTTCTCCTCCCACAGGTGCAAATGTTTCAACGCGGCCCCTATCTACTCCATCCCAGAGGCTGGTCCAGATCAGAAGGCAGAAAAAACGAACTTGGGACGGCATGTTCGCTGAGCTCATGCAGTCCTCCTGCACTGATAGGGACCAGCTGAATGCGTGGAGGCAAACAATTGCGGAGTCCCATAAAGCATTAAATGAACACGAAGAGAGGAGGGACACATGCAATGAGAGCTGGCAGGATGCTATGGTCAAGCTCATGGGGGAGCAAACTGACATGCTCCACTGTATGGTGGATCTAATGCAGGAAAGACAGCAAGACCACAGACTGTTGCTGCAGCCCCTATATAACCGCCCTTCCTCCTCCCCAAGTTCCATAGCCTCCTCACCCAGACACCCAAGAACACGGGGGGTGGGAGGCTACGGGGACCCACACACTCAACCCCAGAGGACTGCACAAGCAGCAGAAAACTGGCATAGCCGAAATTTTGATTTGGTTTCTGGACTTGTCCTTCCCTTCTCCTCCACCCCTTCCCCCAACACCCCCCCTCCCCTGGTCTACCTTCTGATTTCTTTCAATGTGTTGTGCAATAAATAATAAAGAACGGTTTTTAAACAATTGTGACTTTATTTCCTTTCATATAGATAGGGGGCGGGTAACTTCAAGAGAAACAAACACAACTGTCACACCGTACCCTGGCCAGTCATGAAACTGGCTTTCAAAACTTCTCTGATGTGCAGCATGCCCTGCTGCGCTCTTCTAATCGCCCTGTTGTCTGGCTGTGCGAAATTGGCCACCAGGCGAGTTGCCTCAACCTCTCACCCCACCATAAACGTCTCCCCCTTACTCTCACAGATATTGTGGAGCACACAACAAGCAGCAATTACAACTGGAATATTGGTTGTGCTGAGATCTAACTGAGTCAGTAAACTGCGCCAGTGCGCTTTCAAACGTCCAAAAGCACATTCTACCACCATTCTGCACTTGCTCAGCCTATAGTTGAACTGCTCCTTACTACTGTCCAGGGTGCCTGTGTACGGCTTCATGAGCCAGGGCATTAAGGGGTAGGCTGGGTCCCCGAGGATAACTATAGGCATTTCAACATCCCCAACAGTAATTTTCTGGTCTGGGAAATACATCCCTTCCTGCAACTGTTCAAACAGACCAGAGTTCCTGAAGATGTGAGCATCATGCACCTTTCCCGGCCATCCCACACTGATGTCGGTGAAGCATCCCTTGTGATCCACCAGTGCTTGCAGCACCATGGAAAAGTACCCCTTGCAGTTTACCAAGATAGGGATATGCGTTCCATCTGTCGCCCCGCCGCAGTTAGGGAACTTCAGCGCACTAAAGCCATCCACAATGGTCTGCACATTTCCCAAAATCACGACTCTTGATAGCAGCTGGTCAATAACTGTGCTGGCTACTTGCAGCACAGCAGCCCCCATAGTAGATGTGCCCACTCCAAACTGATACCCGACTGACCGGTAGCTGTCGGGCGTTGCAAGCTTCCACAGGGCTATTGCCACTTGCTTCTCAACTCGGAGGGCTTGCTCTCATTTTGGTGTCTTTGTGCTTCAGGGTAGGGGAAAGCAAGTCACAAAGTTCCATGAAAGTGGCCCTATGCATACGAAAGTTTCTCAGCCATTGGGAATCATCCCATACCTGCAATACTATGCGGTCCCACCTACTGTGCTTGTTTCCCGGGTCCAGAATCGGCATTCCACGGCATGAACCTGGCCCAACGCCACCATGATCTCCCAATCGCCACATGCCGTGCTTCTAGGAACGTCTGTGTCCATGTCCTCATCACTATCGTAATCGTGCTGTCGTCGCTTCCTCGCCTGGTTTTGCAGGTACTGCACATACTGCTGGATAATGCGTGAGATATTTACAATGGTCAAAACTGCAGTGGAGTTCTGAGTGGGCTCCATGCTTGCCGTGCTATGGTGCCTGCATGGGTAATCCTGGAAAAAGGGCACGAAATGGAGGAGAGCAGAGTGGCAGCAGAAGAGGTGCTGTTCGGTTCACAATAGCCGAAAAAAGGCAGGAAATGATTATCTTCTGTAGCTTTCATGGAGGCGGGAGCCCAGGGCAGACAACATGGAGAAGCTCGGTAGCGTGGCAAGAGAGGGAGAGCAGAGTTAGTGGTGGAAGCTGTGCTGCTTGGTTCACGATGGCCGAGCAAAGATGGCAGTGGAAGCGGTCGATGAGGAAGAGAAAGAGTAGATACTTATAGAGATTACGTAGAAAGATGAGAGGAAATGCGAGGTGGATTCATAGCACCAGGAGAGAAGCAGTGCACTGTACTGCACCATCTGCTGAAAGCAGTATGGCGTCTGCACGCCAAAAAGGCAAGAAACGATTGTCTGCCATAGCTTTTACAGCAGGAGGAACGACTGATGACACACACCCAGAAACACTCGCGGGAATGTTTTTGCCCCATCATGCACTGGGAGCTTAACCCAGAATTTCAATGGGCGGTGGGAACTGCAGGAACTGTGGGATAGCTAGCCACAGTGAACCGCTCTGACATTCGATGCTAGCCTCGGTACTGTGGATACACTCCGCCGAATTCATGCGCTTTAGTGGGGACACACAAGACCTAATGTATAAAATCGCTTCTGAACATTCGAATAGAATAATTTCAAAATAATTTCGTACTGTAGACGTACCCTAATAAAGTTTCATAAGTAGGTTTAAGGTAAGAGGTAAGGCATCTTGTCTAATTTATCATACTTTTCCTAGCTGATGCCTGATCATTCTAAGATATACAGCGGCAAACATTATAAAATCAGCATTTACTAACATTTACTGCACCGTGGTACCAGAGATTACCACCATTTCCCCCTATACTTAAGAGAAATCTGTGGTAAGAGTGTGCTATGGCTGGCAAATGTTGGCACATTTTTTAATGTTCTGCTGTAGTCACTGAGAAGCATAAGAAGAAAAAAATAAAAAAAATTCATTTCAGATATTTTTAATAAAAGCAAAGGAAATAAGGGGGTAGATTAACAAAAGCTGACGAGTAGGAGGTGATGGTCATGGTAGTTCCCATATACGCAGTAGCCCCGTGGTTAGGGCACTTGCCTGGGATGTGGGAGTCCCAGGTTCAAATTACCATTCTGGATCAGGGACTTGAATCCAAGTCTCCCCCTTCTCATGTGAGTGTCCTAATCACCACGGTTTTGGCTATTCTGATGTGAGTCTCTCTCAATCTCTCCTGTTAAGTGGTTCCACCTTGTATAAATAATTAAATATTCTTTGGAACAGGGATTGGAACCTGGTGTCCCCACTTCCAGTTGAGTGCCCTATCCACTGGGCTATCGTATCTTTTTCACTGAGTATAAAGGGGGCACAGCTGCACTACCACCTCATCCTCCGCTTTTGTGAATGGTGCCAAAATCTCCTTGTGAATACAGACTGAAAAAGCAAAATGTTTCATTTTTATGTCAAAAATAGTTTATTTTGACATTTCTGAAATATTACATTTTGAGTGAAACAATTTGCCAAAATTCACATGAATTCATGAAATATTTCAGTCAACCCAAATCTGCATTTTTCAGCAAAAAAGTTTCAGCCAAAAAATTTCACCCAGCTCTACTTATAATCTTAATACATCCTTCCTGATAAAAAAATAACAAGTCTAAGGCCTGATCTACACTGGGGGGAGGGATCAATCTAAGTTACGCAAACTTCAGTTACGTGAATAACATAACTGAAGTCGACGTACTTAGATCTACTTGCGGTGTCTGCACTGCAGTAAATCGACGGCTGACGCTCTCCCGTCGACTCCGCCTGCACCTCTTACCCTGGTGGAGTACCGGAATCGATGGGAGAGCGCTCGGCGGTTGATTTATTGCGTTTAGACTAGACGCGATAAACCAACCCCCGCTGGCTCGATCGCTGCCTGTCGATCCAGCAGGTAATGTAGACAAGCCCCTACTCCTATCACTGGCAGGTTCACATTGGATATTATGTCCTATAGACTCCATTCTTCAATATACAAGACCAGTAAACTTCCATCAAATGCCAGTCAATAAGCATTCCAGTCTTTAAAGTCTTTTAGCCCTTCTTTCAATGATCAAGTTAAAAGAGACTGAAGACATGTTATCAATTTGCCACTTACTTTTAGGTTGACATCAAAATTCAGAAACACAGACAATATATTAAATAACACAGAAGAGAAAACAGAAACCATGCAGAGCATATATAACAAGACGACAAACTACACAGGTTAATACTATCTTATCCTGCAATAAAATACTTAGAAAAAATACTAATAGAGAAACGTACTAATGCTATTTAACTGAGCTACTCTACTGGAACAGGGAACTAAAAGTCTCCATTGTAATGCATTGGCATGTACTGCAGCCCAAGTGATTCGTTTAAGGTGCCTCAATGTTATTTTGTCTCACCTATCTTAGCCAAATCAGCTAAGAGGAAGAATTTAATCAGAAAAATGTGAATAACTGGGAATTGTTTAAGAACACATAACTAGATGCCCCGAAAACCACAATCCCACAAAGAAAGGAAGGTCATACTGGTTAAAAAATTGACCTGCTTTAGGGGGACAGTAACGGCAGCTATAAAAAATTTAAAACAATGTATAGCGATGGAAGAAAGGGGAAGCTTAAATGAACATAAATCAGATGCCAGGAATGGTAGAAAATTGATAAATGAAGCAAAGGAACACAAGGAATAATCCATGGCTAGCAGAGTTAAGGAGAATAAGAAGGAGATTTTTAAGTATATTAGGAACAAAAAGAACCCTAACGTTGGTATTGATCCATTACTAGATGGAAATAGTATAATTATTAATACTAATGCAGATACGGCAGAAGTGTTCAATAAATCCTTCTGTTCTGTATTTTGTGAAAAACAGACAGTGTAGTCATATCATACAATAACTCCCTTTCCATTCCACTAGTATCTCAGGAGAATGTAAAACAGCAGCTATTATACATTTTTAAATCAGCAGATCCATATAATTTGCATCCAAGAGTTTTAAAAAAAGAAACCTGAGAGGCTCACTGGACCATTAACTCTCAGAACACCATGGAAATTCCAGAAGACTGGAAGAAATGTGCCAATATTGAAAAAGGGTAAATGGGATGTGTGACGTTACACCCCATATTCTTTATAGAAATATGGTTATGGTATGAATATGGCATAACTAAGATGTACTTTATGCAAGATGGCTCAAGTGAGGTATCGTTGAAAAGGTTATGATCCACTGAATGTGTTTATCCAACTTGTATGCATGTATAATTTTTGTATCAAAAGCTAGGAATATTGACCATGTATCTATATTTCAAATGTGCTACTTTGGGTAACACCCAATACGAGCTCTTCAGGTACAACAATGAAAAAGTCAGACAGGGCTGATGGCCCATCAGGAAGAACAATGGACTGTGAAAGAGCTTAGTCTTCCTGTGGATGCTCCAGACAGCCTGCGAGTAATGGCTGCTACGACCTGCAGAGACACGTGACTGAGTCACCTCGTACTGGACCCCACCTTGGAATGCCAGTGTTTTTCCACTGGAAGACAAAGGGTTCCCGCCATACACAAAAGCTATATAGGGCAGGGGAGTGGCATCATCATGGTTCTCCTCTGCCTCCCCGCCCAAAGGGACATTGGAAGAAGAGCTGAGCCCAGGCTGGAAGGGTGTCTAACCTGTGAGTAATAATACCTGAAGTTTCAAGCTGCAGGCCAGTGCAGCTGACTTTCAAGAAACTTTGCAATCTGCCTGAAACAACATTTAGGGTGAGAAATTACTATTTGTAGCCAATTTCTGTAGTTTAGTCTGTGTGTTTTGTTTTATTTGCTCAGTAATTTTCTTTGTTCTGTTTATTACGTCTTACAATCACTTAATATCCTCCTTTTATAGTTAATATATTTGTTTTGTTTATTATTAAACCCAGTCTGTGCAATTTCTATGTGGGGTGGGGGGTAAGAAGTTGTGCATATCTCTCTTCACATTGAGGGAGAGGGCGAATTTTTATGAGCTTGCGCTGTGCAGATTTTTCTATATGGCAGAAGACAATATACCTTTGGGTCTGCACTCCAAAGGAGGTGGGCACCTGAGTGCTGCGGCAAGTACCTTAAACTGAGTCTTCCCAGAACTGATCTCAGCGTCTGTGTCTTTCTGCAGCTGGGTGTGGCCCTGCCTCTGTGTGTGCTCATGGAGGGTTAAGAGCTTGCTCAGCAAAACAGATTAAAGGGAGCCCAGGCTGGCAGAACAGGTGGGCTCAGTGGTATCTCAGTACATCAGGTGGCACCTTAAGGGGGTGCGGGGGGCAACCAGTCACAGGATGACCTGGGTAATTATATGTCTGTCTGATACTGATCACAGGCAAGTTAATGGAGTGGCTGATATGGGGCTTGATTAATAAAGAATTAAAGGAGGATAATATAATTAATGCAAGTCAACATGGGATTATAACAGATCCTGTCAAACTAATTTGATATCTTTTTTGATGAGATTACAGGTTTGGTGGATAAAGGTAACAGTAAAATACTTAGACTTTGATAAGGTATTTGACTTGGTACCACAGGACATTTTGATTAAAAAACTAGAAAGATATAAAAGTAACATAGCACATTTTAAATGGATTAAAAGCTGGCTAACTGATGGGTCTCAACATGTGATTATAAATGGGGAATTATTATCAAATTGGTGTGTTTCTAGTGAGATCCCCAGGTACCTGTTCTAGGCCCTACACTATTTAACATTTTAACCAATAACCTAGAAGAAAATGAAACGATCACAGATAATGTTTGCAGATTACACAAAAATTGTGGGAGTGATAAATAATGAAGAGGACAGGTCATTGATAAGAGCAATCTGGATCACTTGGTAAAATGGACGCAAGCAAACAATATGTGTTTTAATATGGCTACATGAAAATGTATATATCTAGGAACAAAAAATGTAGGCCATACTTACACAATGGGAGATACTGAAAAAGATTTGGGGATCACGGTGGATAATCAGCTGAACCTGAGCTCCCAGTGCAACATGACTACCAAAAGGACTAATGCAATACTTTAATGTAGAAACTCTGCTCAAGTAGGACTAAAGAGGTTATTTTCTCTCTGTGTTTGGCACTGATGTGACTGCTATTGGAATACTGAACTTCCATCTTACACTTTTCTAAAGTGTTTGTTTACTTCCAATGCCCTAATTTTGTTCTACTTTTTAAATGAACTGAAGTTGCAGTTATCTGGATCTTTTTTAATCACACTATTTGAATTTGTGAGCACAGAGATAAAATTAATAATTTATCAAATTTCTGAAGAGGTTTGTGCAGAGCTGTAATATTTTAAAGATACACTGCAACGATAGTAACAGTCTTTTAATGTTGAACTTAAAAGGAAAACTCTACTACTTCTCCAGTATCTATTCATCCCATGTTTTGCCAGTCCTAAGGACTGGTGGTATTATGTCAGGATCAGCAGCTTTTTACTGGACTCTTTAATTGCACTTAAAAATATTCCTCAGGTTACACACAAGTTACACACAGCTAAACAACCTAAAAGAGGATAAGCAGATACATGTTCAAAGCATACCCCCTAAAAGATACTGTGTCAACAAATGGAGTATCAAGGGAAGTGGGGGTTGCCCAAAACTCTTCCCTGAATGATCATCAATCCAATTCTATGAGCAGCATGACAGAAAATTTACTGCTATGATGCTGAAACCAACAATTAATTAGTATAATTCCTAGTAGACAATTGTCTATATCACAAAAACAACTATCATGACTATCATCTTTGTAGTCAGTCTCTGCAGAGAGACTTAGAACAGTCTTTGAGACTGAACTTCTCATTCTGATAAGTGGTCCCTCCTGAACACAGGTTGAGGAACATTGACAGATTATTATAGGGATATTTATGTTTCTGCTATTTCTGCTTATAGGTGTTCTGTGGATAAATCAAGGAATTTCAAGTCTCTTGTGCTGTCAATATAGAATCAATCATAATCACACTAAATTAACTTTTTTTTAAATTTCTAATCTCTGAAATTCCTATACATATTTTTGTAGACATGGGTTTTCACTGAGGCAAAACAATTTAGTACCATTGTAATACTGGAACTTGCAATAATATTTTCCTCTCTTTAGGCATATTTGAATTAGCAATAGACTGGGTGATGAAGCAGGCAACAAAAGGCACTGTGGACGTGTAAAATGGGTTAGTGGTGACAAGTTATACAACCTTGACATTGCCAGCAACATTCCTTTACTAAATATAAGATGGAATAGAATGATTGCCTTTACATCAGATGTAGAACACAAAGCAGCAAAAGCTGGATTGAAAGTAAATGCAGAGAAAGCCAAAGTTATGAAGGTAGAAAACTGGACAATAGACACAAAGGTGTATGTGGATGGAAAATAAATCACACAGGTAGAAGAGTTTTGCTATTTGGGGAGTGTGATGATATTTGAAGGTGGCAGCAATAAAGATACTCATATAAGCTTGAGAAAAGCAAACATTGCTTTTGGCAGGATGAACAACATCTCATCAAACAAAGGTCTCCACCCCACACTAAATGTCAGGTTACAGAATCATAGAAGTGTAGGACTGGAAGGGACCTCAATAAGTAATCCAGTCCAGTCCCCTGCACTCAAAGAGAACTAAGTAATAAGTAGACCATTCCTGACAGGTGTTTGTCTATTCTGCTCTTAAAAACCTTCAGTGATGGAGATTCCACTACCTCCCTAGGCAATTTGTTCCTGTGCTTAACTATCCTGACAGGAAGTTTTTCCTAATATCCAACCTAAACTGCCCTTGCTGCAATTTAAGTCCATTTCTTCTTGTCCTATCCTCAGAGGTTAACAAGAACAATTTTTCTCCCTCCTCCCTGTAACAATCTTTTATGTACTTGAAAACTGTTATCATCTCCCCGCTCAGTCTTCTCTTCTCCAGACCGAACAAACCCAAGTTTTTCAATCTTTCCTTGTAGGTCATGTTTTCTAGACCTTTAATCATTTTTGCTGCTCTCCTCTGGACTTTCTCCAATTTGTCCACATCTTTCCTGAAATGTGGCGCCCAGAACTGGACACAATACTCCAGTTGAGGCCTTATCAATGCAAAGTAAAGTGGAAGAAATATTTCTTGTATCTTGCTTATACTCCTGCTGATACATCCCAGAATGATTTTTTTTGCAACAGAGTGGACTCATATTTAGCTTGTGATCCACTATAATGACCCAGTGAGGTCCCTTCCAGTCCTACACTTCAATGATTCTATAACCCCCAGATCCCTTTCTGCAGTACTCCTTCCTAGGCAGTCATTTCCCATTTTGTATGTGTGCAATAGATTGTTCCTTCCTAAGTGGAGTACTCTGAATTTCTCCTTATTGAATTTCATTATGTTTACTTTAGATCATTTCTCCAGTTTGTCCAGATCATTTTGAATTTTAATCCTAACCTTTCTAATTTTGGCCCTACTTGCTTGTGTTGTTTTTGTTTTTTTATATTCCTTGTTTGTAATTTGACTTAGTTTCCACTTTTGTATGACTGTCTTTTGAGTTTCAGATCACTGAAGATCTCCTGGTTAAGCCAGGGAGTTCTCTTGCCACACTTTCTATCTTTCCTATGCAGTGGGATAGTTTGTTCTTGTACCCTTAATACTGTCTCTTTGAAAAACTGCCACCTCTCTCTTTAAGTAACCTGAAAGAGAAAAAGCCAACCAGCCAAAAAACCAAACAAGCTCACTCATCCCAAGATTAATACTTGCACCGTATTCAGCTGGGAGATCTCCTTTTCTCTCTCTCTAACTCCCCTTTTTGCTAGCTCTCCTTGGTCACTTAGCCTTGATTTTTAAGCCCTTCTCTTCTAGATCAGCCTTATCCCCTCAATCACACAGGAGGAAGGTGATCACAAGGCTGATCATAGATGATCAGAGATGATCAAAGGCTCAAAGAGTCACCAAACACACAATCCCAATTGACACTGTAACTTTAAGTAACCTGAAAGAGAAAAAAAAAAGCCAAAAACCCAAATACCATGTGATTGTAGTGAACAGGCTACCGTGCAGAGCAGAGAGTTGGCTGATGAAAGTCGCTAACGAGAGTTTGGAGGCTGCTTGTCAGAAGGCTGGGGAAGAGACTAGAGAGACAAGGTGGCTGAGGTAACATCTTTTATTGGACCAACTTTTGTTGGTGAAAGAGACAAGCTTTCGAGCTTACACCAAGTTGTCTTCGGGTCTGGGAAAGGTACTCAGAGGGTCGCAGCTAAATACAAGGTGGAAGAGACTGTTTAGCATAAGAAGTTAATCTATTGTAAGAGACCATTCAAGGTGAAATGGGCAGTTAACACCTTTGTAGGACAAAGGAAGGTTAGTGGGTTATAGATTGTTGTAGGTAACCCTTTTACATATGCATTATGATACACTCTTTAATTACATGATCACATACTATTTTTCCATTGTAGTAGCTCTATAATAAGGTTGTCATGGTTACAAGGCTAGCAGCACCACTTTCCCCTTTCTGGTTCCTCTGAGTACAACTTCTCCGGTTGATAGGCCTTGTGCCTTTACCTGTCTCAGGAAGGAAATTCACAATTCTTTCACACCTAGACTGGGACATAGGAAACAGTACCCTATCTATCAATGGTTCTTACCCTGGAGGATCAACTGAGTTAGGGCACCTTTCTTTTTAGAGTCCATGACCAATGATATAGAGTGATCAGACAGCCTTCTTAAAACAAAAAAAATGGTTACTTACCTTCTCCTAACTGTGGTTCTTCGAGATGTGTAGTTCACGTCCATTCCACATTAGGTGCGTGCGCGCCGCATGCAGAGTGTTGGAAACTTTTTTCCTTAGCGGCTCCCGGCGGGCCGGCAGGGGGCCCCCTGAGTGGCATCACTGCACCGTGCATATATACTCCTGCTGCCCGACCCCTTCCAGTTCCTTCTTGCTGGCAACTCCGACAGAGGGGTAGGAGGGTGGGTGGTGGAATGGACGTGAACAACACATCTGGAAGAACAACAGTTACGAGAAGGTAAGTAACCGTTTTTTCTTCTTCGAGTGCTTGTTCATGACCATTCCACATTAGGTGAGTCACAAGCTTACCTCTGGAGGAGGGTAGGAGTCACAGAACAACTGATTGGAGGACCGCTCTGCCAACTGCAGCGTCCTCTCTGGCCTGCTGGTTGACTGCGTAGTGGGTCGTGAAGGTGTGCACCGAGGACCAGGTGGCTGCTCTGCAGATCTCCTGGAGCGGGACCTGTGCCAGGAAAGCTGTGGAAGTCGCTTGCACCCTGTTCGAGTGGGCCATGACCACCGGGGCCAGAACACCTGCGAGCTCATAGCACGCCCGGATGCAGCTTGTAATCCAAAATGAGATCAGCTGTGCCGACACCGGGAGGCCTTTCATCCTCTCAGCTACAGCCACGAACAGCTGCGCGGATTTATGAAAGGGCTTGGTGCGCTCCAAATAGAACGCAAGCACTCGATGGACATCCAGGATGTGTAGGCTGCGGTGACTCGGGTCCGTATAGGGTTCTGGAAAAAACAGTGGCAGACAAATGTTCTGGCCCAAATGGAATTGCGAGACCACCTTAGTGAGGAACTTGGGGGTGCGGTCGGAGCTGCATCTTATCCTTGTGAAACACTGTATACAGTGGCTCAGAGGTGAGAGCCCTCAGCTCAGACACCCTTCTGGCCGAGATAATGGCCACCAGAAATGCAACCTTCCAGGAAAGGTGGAGGAGGGAGCAGGTAGCGAGGGGCTCAAAAGGGGGTCCCATGAGCTTAGCAAGGACCGAGTTAAGGTTCCAAGGAGGGACTGAGGGGCGTGAGTATGGAAACATCCTCTCCAATCCTTTAAGGAACCATCCCACCACTGGGTGGGAAAACACTGAGACCCCGAAAAGCCCGGATGGAAGGCGGAGATGGCTGCCAGGTGCACTCTGAGCGAGGACAGGGCCAGCCCCTGCTGCTTGAGGTTCAGGAGGTACTCCAGGATGGCTTGCACCAGGGCCTGGCATGGCTGCACCTGTCGGGGTTCACACCAACATGAGAATCTTTTCTACTTGGCCATATAGGTAGCCTTGATAGAGGGCTTCCTACTGCCAAGCAGAATCTGCTGCTCTCCAAGGCATTTAGCCACAGAGCTTCCAAGCCATAAGGTGTAGTGATTGCAGGTTGGGGTGGAGAAGCCGCCCGCCATCCTGCATGATGAGGTCCCGGTGTAGGGGCAGGACTACCGGGGCCTCCACCGACAGCTCTAGGAGGGTTGTGTACCAGTGCTGGCAGGGCCACGCCGGGGTGATGAGGACCACCACAGCCCTGTCCCTGCGTACCTTGAGCAGGACCTTGTGTACCAAGGGGAGCGGGGGAAAGGCATACATCAAGCCCCCTCCCCATGGGATCGCAAACGCGTCTACGACTGAGCCAGGGCTATGGCCCTGGAACGAGCATAACCGCGGGCACTGGGCATTGACCCTGGTGGCAAACAGGTCTACCCGGGAAAACCCCCACCTGCGGAAGAGCGAAAGCAAGACGTCCGCTCTGAGCGTCCACTTGTGCATGCGGTACGACCTGCTGAGGGAGTCCGCCAGCTCGTTTCGCACCCCGGGAGATACGACGCCTCGAGGTGAATGGCATGGGCTATACAAAAGTCCCAGAGGAGGAGAGTCTCATGACAGAGCAGCAAGAAACAGGCCCTGCCCTGATTGTTTATATAAAACACGGCAATAGTGTTGTCGGTCAGAATTGTCACGCTGTGACCACTCAGAGTGGCGTGAAAGGTCTGGCAAGCTAGACGAACCGCCCTGAGCTCCTTCACATTGATATGGAGCGACCGCTCTGCTCCGGACCACAAGCCCTGAGTCCTGAGATCCCCCAGGAAAGCCCCCATCCGCGGTCTGACGGTTGTGGGGCGGCAAAGGGGATGCCTTCCCAAACCATAGGCTGGGACTGCCACCACAGCAGGGAGTCCAGCACTTCCCTTGGGGCTCTCACTACCAAGTCAGGGAGTCCCTGCCTGGGCGGTACACCCGAGCAAGCCACGCCTGCAGAGTCCTGAGTCTCAGTCTGGCAGGCCTGACCACGTGCGTGCATGCTACCATGTGGCCCGGCAGCCGCAGGCAGCACCTGGCCGCTGTTGTTGGAAACTGGCGCAGGGAGGTCACCGCTTGCTGGATAGCCAGAATCGGGATACTGGAAAGCTTGCCCTGGCCTGCACCACATCCAGGACCGCCCCTATGAATTCCACTCTCTGCCTGGGCATGAGAGTAGACTTGGGGACGTTGACCAGGAGCCCCAGCTCGCGGAACAATCTCAGGGCCACCTCCACGTGGCCCCACACTTCCGCTTCGGATCGACCAGCCAGGAGCCAGTCGTCGAGGTACGGGTAAACCCGGATCCTCTGCCTCCATAGGAAGGCCACCACCACCACCATGCATTTCATGAACACCCACGGGGCCGCGGCTAGACTGAACGGGAGAACTGCAAACTGGTAATGTTCTTGGCCCATGGTGAAGCGCAGGAACCGCCGATGTGCTGGGTGGATGGCGATATGAAAGTACGCATCCTTCACATCGAGGGCAGCGTACCAGCCCCCCAGATCCAGGGAAGGGATGATGGTGCCCCGAGAGACCATGCGGAACTGGGCCTTGACCAGGAACTTGTTGAGCCTGCGCAGGTCTAAAATGGGACAAAGGACCCCTTTGGCCTTGGGGATGAGGAAGTACCGGGAGTAGAAACCTTTCCCCTTTAGGCCGTGCAGCACCGCCTCTACCGCCTCCACCTCTAGCAGCGAGTGAATTGCCTTCTCTAGGAGATGCTCATGAGGGGGTCCCTGAAGAGGGACGGGGAAGGGGGGTGGGAGGGAGGGAGGGAAGAGAATGCAGTGAGTACCTGTTCTATACCATCCGTAAGACCCAACGGTCCGACGTAATGCTGGACCACGCACGGGAGAAACGGAACAGGCTGTTCATGAAACACAGGGATGGATCCGCTGACTAGTCTGGTACGCTATCCCCGAGCGCACCTTCAAAAGCCTGGCTTAGTGCCCGGTTGTGATTTGTGCTGACTTTGGTTCTGACCAGGCGCATTATTGTTGTTAGTATTGCGCCATCACCTGTTATCCCTGCCTCGCCTACGGTAAGGCTCATGCCTATGGGGAGGCTGCAGCTTAAAGGGCTTCCACTGCTTCACCAGGGTGTGCATACCCAGCGACTTAAGTGTAGCCCTCGAGTCCTTGAGGCTATGCAGCCTCGCATCTGTCTGGTCTGAAAAGAGCCCGGACCCTTCAAAGGGGATATCCTGAAGTGTATTCTGGACCTCAGGCAGCAGGCCTGACTCCTGAAGCCACGCCAAGTGCCTCATGACCACCCCCGATGCGACTGTTCTGGCTGCCACGTCTGCTGAATCCAGGGAGGCCTGGAGAGAGGTCTTAGCCTTGCCCTCGTCCACCAGGGCCGTAAACTCCTGTTGGGAACCTTGCGGGAGGTTGTCCTTAAACTTCCCCCCACTGCCTAGGAGTTAAAATTATGCCTGTTGAGGATGGCCTGCTGGTTAGCAATCCTCAACTGAAGGCCCCCTGATGAGTACACCTTTCTGCCAAAAAGGTCCAGGCGTTTTGCCTCCTTGGCCTTAGGGGCAGGGCCTGTTGTCCATGGCGCTCCCTTTCGTTCACCGCCGAGACCACCAGGGACCATGGACTTAGGTGGCAGAACAAGAATTCATAGCCCTTTGACAGGGCAAAGTATTTGCGCTCCA
Organism: Natator depressus; assembly: GCF_965152275.1. Taxonomy (NCBI): domain Eukaryota; kingdom Metazoa; phylum Chordata; order Testudines; family Cheloniidae; genus Natator; species Natator depressus. Next base: position 123,082,308 of record NC_134236.1, read on the forward strand.
CACCTTTGGCAGTTAGAGTGCTGGAGGTCGGGGTCTGCCATATAGTCTTATAATTCAATTGGATGGTCTTAATGAGCGGGAGCGCTATTCTAGATGGACCTTCGGGGCTCAAAATGTCCACCATGGGGTCCTCCTGCTCAACTGTCTCCTTGGCCTGCAACCCCAAGTTCTGGGCGACCCTATGCAGTAGCTCCTCGCTCTGTGGTCTATGGGTGGAGGGCCGGACACTGCTGTACCCGCCACCGCCTCATCCAGGGATGACGAGGAGGTTAGCAGCTGCTCAACCCCCTCTGGCTGGTCCTCCTGCTCCCCTTCTCCCATGGGATGGGCCTCTGGCTCAGGCCGGGGCGGGAGACCTTGAGGCAGCACCAGACTTTGTGCTGGTCTCTCTGGTTTATCCTGGGGGGATGCTGGAGGTCTGGATACTGTAGCTTCCGGACCCGTTGGGCATCAGTGCGGGGACCGGGACCGCTGTACTGAGTACCTCACCCTTGACGGGGCCCCTTGGCACTGTTGATAAGCACAAGAAGTCCAGAAGGGCCAATGACCTGGCGGTCCCCATTGGGGGTGCCAACCCATCTGAGGGTCCCTGCTGTCCGGAGCATGGTGCGAGTTACTGTAATGGCCGGAGTCGGCACCAGACTGTGGCAATGCCGACTGCGAAAGCCACGGCGGTGCCGACGATCTGTGCCGGCGGGAGATCAATGAGTGGCTCCTAACCGAACAGGAGCGGGACCGGAACCGATATCCCCGGGACCGGGACCAGTGCCGGCGTTCCCGGGACTGGGATCAGTGTCTGCGGGAGTCCTCTGGCGAGGGCTGTCTCAACTCCTCCCGGTGCTGGTCTCCAATTGGTGCTGGAGAGCATCGTGCCCCTTCTGTTACTTCTTCACGCTGACCCACTCCCAGTACCGCAACTTCTTTCTGAGCTGCGGGTAACTGGGAGTCCGCAGACCCGGAGCTCGACCAGGACCAACTCCAGGAGCAATGCTGGGACTGTGTCCTCAAATGGCACACCATTTCCGGCTTACCCCTCGACGGAACCCGTGGCATGGATGCTGGAGGATTCTCCCTGTACGGGAGGGAGCTCATCGCCAACAGCTCAATGAGGTCTTTCGCCACCTCAAAGGTGACAGGCGTGGAGGGCTGATCCATTGTGTCCTTGAGCCCATCGTCTGCACTGAGCTCACTTAGGCCTGGGCTCGGTGGGACTTGTGGTGCTGAAGCCACCAGTGCCAGCGCCGGTACAGCGGCCTTCCCGCTCTTATCAGTGCTCGGGGCCTTGGAAGGCACCGGCCTCCTATGCAGGAAAAGTCCACGCCTTCCTTTTGGCTGTGCCGTGGGCCGCATCAGGGAGGACGAGCGGTGCCGGGGCCTAGTCTGGCGCTCTGGGGCCAACAGCTTTCGGTGTTTAGCCGGTGCCAGGTCTCTAGACGGCTCCAGGGCACTATGCACCGAGGAAGCCGAAGCCAACGTTGGGCGCTCCGGGCCCGGTGGCTGCAATGCAGCCTCCATCAACAACTGCTTCAAACGAAAGTCTCTTTCTTTCTTTGTTCTTGGCTTGAACGCTTTGCAAATCTTACATTGCTCAATTTGATGCTCTTCCCCCAGGCAACGTAGACACGAGTCATGGGGATCACTAACTGGCACAGGCTTGCGGCACGTGGCATAAGCCTTAAACCCGTGGGCCTGCGGCATGCCCCGCAGCCCCGGGCGGGTGCTGGAAGCCTCCAAGCACTTAATCACTTAAGTGTCCCCAAAAAAGGTATGCTAACTAACTGATAACAGCTATCTACCTCTGAGAAAGGCTAAGGGACTGCTCTCGTATGAGAGAGAGAGGTTGTTCCAACCCCGCCACGGACGGTAAGAAGGAACTGGAGGGGGTCGAGTGGCAGGGGTATATATGCATGGCGCAGTGGTGCCACTCGGGGGGCCCCCCACCGGCCTGACAGGAGCTGTTAAGGGAAAAAGTTTCCAAAGCTTGTGCACGCAGCGCGTGCACACCTAATGTGGAATGGACATGAACAAGCACTCGAAGAAGAAGTCTTATTTGTTTTAACAACTGGAACAAAGCATTAGAGAAAAAAAGGATTTTAAATCAACAGTCTGCATGTATGTCTCTCTTACCTAAAACCCTTCCATCCTTTGATAGTGACCCTGATAGGCCTAGTTTCTCCAGGCACCCCAGACAGCGCCAGTATCTCAGTCTGGTTCTCCACAACAATTACTGCCTCTCTTTTGAGAGGTTCCCTTTTAATCCTGCCAGAGTTCTTTTGTCCTTAAGTGTTTACAGCGTTTTTCCTGTCTTGATCCAACACAGTTTTTTAGCCTGGGTTGGAGAACAGGTAAAATAAGCAAAGTTAATAATTCTAACATTGTCCCTCAACAACTCTTAAATTTTTGCTGAGAAGTGGCTTATCTTAAGCCATTCTTTTCCTTCCTGGTTGTTCTTCCAGACAGACTCCTGTTGAGTTAAACCAATACAGTCAGACATAAAACACCTCAATAACCAGGTCAACATACAGTGTTCATAAATTATTACCGAGAAGCTCCAAATTCATCACAAAGGTATGCTATTTTAAAAGATATATTTTGTAGATAATACATAGAAATTATATTGCGTGAGGCTACTTAATGAGGTTAACTGAGAAACCAGTACCAGCTTTACATTTTTAGTCAAGACTCAGCCCAGCCTCCACTTCTCAAGCATTTTTGAAATTCTAATATTTAAACACACAAGTGTTAGAATTTATCTAATGCTTGGATAGGTGTAGGCAATCAACTTTTTTATATGTCAGTGCAGGTGTCCGTACCTATGAAATACAAGAACATGTATGTGCACACATAATTTTACACAGGTAAAGGGAGATTGAAAATATACCCCTAAAATAGGAAAATGAGTACATTTCATGATGGTGCTGTCCTAGATTGTGGAATCACAAATGTTCTGATTTTGCTCTACAGTACATGTTCATGTTTTTGCTAGTCTTGCTGAGTACTATGCTATTCTTTGACAACAATTTCTTAATTAAAGTGCACTTGAAAATGCATTTTTTAATTAGAACGCATCAATACTTTGAAAAGGAGTTCTGACTGACAGCTTTCCATGAGTATTCTGGGAAATCACCTTGCTCTTTATATAGCTTGATCAACCTTGTAAGAAGCTTTATTTGTTTACTGTCTTTAAACTAAAGGGTCCTGATTTTAATTCCATGGGCCAGATGCTGAGCTGATATAAACAGATGTAGCTTCATTAAAGTGAACTGTTTTTCCAACTGCTCAATCCCAGCCCACCTAATTCAGATTCTTAAAGCCCCAGCTATAAATTTCTCATATTTTCTGCAGTTGTGGTGGTGCATACTTTTGAGGCACAGCTCTCTCTCTACTACATGTTTCCGGGTTTTTCTGCCTATAAGATTCTGCTCTCTGTAGTGGAGAGGATCACGTGACCTTACGTTTGCTTCACAACAGCCAATTCTGGACCTGCTCCAAGGCTCATTGATGTCAATAAAAAGACTCCCATTTACTTCCGTGGACTTTGGATTGGGACCTATATCACAACCCCTAACAAAGTACTTATTCCTGGTTCTGGTTTAGCTAATTTCAGTGCCATCCACTATTTCTGGGTAGGACTAGGTAGGTAAATTACGAGGTCCTTTCAACAATTTTTTTAAAAATATACAAATGCATTTTTAAAACAGAGTCTACATTTAAGTTACTGATTAATGATATCACATCAAATATTTTTGTGTATTTTTTTTAATTTTACAAACATTTGCAGTTCACCTTTAAATTACATAACCAAACTCTGTGAAAGCACAATTTTCTAGCTGTAAGAGCCATGCTTTCTCATAAGCATATGAAAAACAGAACACACAGTATGTATGGATTGATATTAACTTCTCTCTCATTTATTCTGTATATATTACTGTGCTCACAAGAACTGAAATTCTAACATGAAATGCTGCACTATATATTCTTGTTCTTAACATGTTAGTGAAAGGAGGTGTATAACTGTACTACAAAAAAGGTGAACAATATTCTCCTGAAATTAAAACAATCTGAATTGTTGCTCTCAGTTCACCTCCTGTCAGACCAGGCACCCACACCATAGGCACCACCACCAGTAATTGGTACACTATGGTAGTACTTTAAGGAGCATTCTATCGTTGCAACTCGTGTGTGTAAACAAGGCCTAATTCTCAGTGCCAGCAGAGACAGTGAGGACTGAATGGGCATGAGCACTGAATTACCCTCTCACCCCAAGATGCAGTTCCTCTATAACAGTGTAGAAGTCCTTCATAGCCGCTGCGTGGAAGATTCCATTCCCCATGTTTATATTATAACTGTTCTATGGTTCAGTAGATTTCAGTCTAAGGCTCCATCAACTCACCTCTTTTCATGAGCAGTAAATTTACTTTAAAATTCTTAGAAGAAAAAAAGCTTCTGTGCTTATTTTTTCCTATTAAGGAGGTACACCTTGTATACAAAAATAAAATAAAGAAATAAATAGACTATGCCCCTGATTCTTCCCTGACATATACCAGTTGTACAGCAGTGTGATTCAACTGACGTGAGTGGACTTACTACTGATTTACACCACCGTGAGAACAGAATCAGAGCTAAAATTTGTAATTTTCACTTGGCTCATGTCAAACAGATCCAGGAGAGGCAGTTATGCACTTTTGAGTTATGAGATCACTTTGGCAACACATGACCCCAGTCAACAAAGAAGGATTTATAGGGAGAAAACAAATCTTTTGTAGAGTGGTAATTTATTTTTGACAATATCCAGTGGATGTTACAACTTGAAGGACAACTTAAAATTTCGGAACAGATAGCAGCTGTATATATTTAAGTGTGCTTAGGCAAATCCCTCCATGTTTTCTTCCTTTTTCTTATATGTACACAAAACTCACTATATTCCCTTAAACACACATGGAAACGGTTTACGTACCTACTGTTAAATATTCGGTGTAATGGCAGAAAATTAACTCCATGCAATAAAAAAAAAAAGCAACATGTACACCGAAAACGTTTTAGTTGATATGTGAGTAAATAACAACTATTTGACAATTTTCTATCAAAAATAATATGCACAATATATTAATGCACAATCATATAAAAAGGGTCCATGCCTCTTATTCACAATCAGAAATAAATTTAATTATGTTAGCCCTCTGCAAACATTGAAATTACACATATTTTCATTAATAAATTAGATAAAATGTATTCAGATATTCATACACTTGAATCATTTAATGAAGATCCTAAAAACAGTAAGATCCTAAATAGAGAGGGGAGAGAACGGACAAAAGTTTAAGCAGAAAGTCAAAGGAGAGAAGAGCTCACCAAACCTGTCCCCCACTCTTCACAATGTCTTCCCACAAAATATTGTAAACCTTGGACATCGTCTCCAGAGAAATATGGTGAAAGTGCAGAAGCTGGATGTTAGGCAGATCTTCTTGAGACAATTGAAGTACAATTGCAGGCACCTGCAACCTAAAGCCCCAGTCTGGCAAGAGAGGGCATGTGGGTCATTGCCCAGAAAGAGGTAATGGCTAGAGGCCTGAGAGGGCACTCCTTCAGAAGAGCACATAGGAGGCCAAAAGTGCAGTTACCCCAAAACGGTGACAGGAACTTTCTCCCACAATAGTATAGTTGTCCATGTGGGAGAGTTTTTTCTCAACGGCTGGTCTGAGACTGTGGAATGAACTCCCATAAGGGAATAAACTCTCATAGGAGCTAAGGACCATCACAAACCTCACCACCTTCCACTCCAAGTAGAAAGCACACTTCTTCAACCTTACCCTTTCTAATTTAAACACATTAAAAAAAATAAAAACCACCAAAACAAAACATTACACTGCAAGCACAAGTCTCCCCCAGGGAGAGAATGAGAGAAAGAGTTAACCACATGTGACAGTTGCTTGTCACATCACTTAATGCACTACTGAAAAGTGCTCAGATACTGTGATGATGAGGATGGCATAAGAACCTCAAAAGACTATATTAGACTAGTTGTAATAGATTAGTGGAATGAGAGTGTATTAGAGGGAAGTAGAATTGCTTGGTCAAGAACACAGCAGAGCTGAAGAAAATGTAAACATATAATAGAAGAATATGGCAGTGCCACAGGACTTTCTTCACGACCATTCAGCAGAGTGAGAACAGGAGCAGAGGTGACAAAGACAAGCCTGGGGACTTGTGTAAAGTTCAAAGCAATGTGGAAGAGACTGTAGAGTTGAGGGTAGTAACTATGGAAGGAAAGTTGGGGTGGAGAGCAGCTGAAAAATCCAATAGGTTAAGGAACTAAGAATCACACAACGAGTAAATGACATGGAAAAAGAACATCAGGAAAAGCTAAAAAGATAAGATGGTGATTGGAAGGGAAAGTCTGAGATAGAGAGATCAGAGAGGGAACAGTTTATTGAGAAAACAAGGTCAAGAGACTGAATCTAGTGGGGAGTGGGAGAGAGAGTCGACCCTGAATTGGAAATCAAAGAGAAAGTGAGGCCTAGTCTACACTACACCTGGTGGTCGATTTAAGCTATGCAATTTGAGTTACGTTAATAGCGTAACTCAAGTCAACGTAGCTTAGATCCACTTACCGTGGCGTCCACACTACACGATGTCAACGGGAGATGCTCTCCTGCCGACACTGCTTCCACCTCTCGTGGTGGTGAAGTACAAAAATCGATGGGAGAGCACTCTCCCATTGATTGTGCGTGTCCTCACTATGGAGCTAAATCGGCGCTGCTGCAACCAACTCAGCGGCATCAATTCAATGGGTCTAGAGAAGACAAGCCCCAAGAGAGAGGAACTAGGAGGCAGAAGAGTCAGAATGGATGTTGAAATTGCCTAGGGTGACAGGACAATGAGGAAAGAGAAACAGGGACAGCCAAGCATCAAAGTCAGAGAGGAAAGTGAAAGCAGATCTGGGGAGAAGTTATATTCCCATCACCGAGAGGGACAGAGCAGAGAAGAAATGGACTGTGTGCAGCACAAAGGTGGAGAAAAGAATAGGAGGGAGGGAGGAGTGGAAAGATGAGGGGCTGGATGTGAATAAGAGAGGAAAGGAAGAGCCAGGGACTCCATAGGAGAAGGCTGCAGCAGTAGCACAGTTAGAAGACAGCCAGGTTTCTAAGAACCTTAAGATGAACTTTGAGAGTTTAAAAGACAGTGAACAGTAGTGAACTTATTGGAAGTAGGGCAGGAGCTCCCGAGGGAGAAGTAAAAGAGAAGTGTAAGAGCAAGAGATAGGAATAAGGTTAAGTGAGAACAAAGCCTCAGGAACAGGAAGGGAGACAGGACTGATAGGGAGAAACAGAGAGTGTGTATATGTGCTAGGGGCTGGGATTAGGACAGACAGCAGCAGCTGGGAGGAGGTTGAAAAGGGAAGGGCACATGTCAACTGAAGATATGTGTGAGTGGGAGAAAAGGAGGGAAAAGGAAGAGGAGAATATGAGAGTTCATCAGATCAGAAGAGGGAGGAGGAGACGAGCAGAGAGAAATGTATATGATGAAGGGGGAAAGGGAAGAAATAGCAGTGTTGAGAAAGAACAGTAAAAGGAGAAGAGTTTGGAAAGAATGGAGAGAAGAAGGACAAACAGCAGGGTAAGAAGGGTAACTGTTGCTGTGCTGATGTTACACGTAAAGCAAAAATGAAAAGTCATACTGGGTTGCTACGCTTGTGAAGGTCTCAGGTGGTGTGGAGTAGCAATTGGATGGAGCCTTAGCAACTTTGCTTTAAATCTTTCTCCTGTTGCTTTGGATGATTTTGGAGGAGAGTCCCAGGGGAAGATCCTGCTGGCAGCTGCAGGAATGTTATCATGTTTCTGTCCTGTAGCACAATCAATGAAAATCAATTGGTTGATAATTGCATTGCATCAAATTAAACTATGGGGGAGTAGATGGCTCAGGAGACTGGAAATAAGATGTGAAGCCTTTCAACTCTAGGTCGCTGCTACAAACACAGCCCAAGCCAATGATGACTGAAAGTCGTTACTGTTGTGTTAGTAAAGAGACTGATGCTAAGCTTTGCTATAACACATATTTACTGTATCACAACCTGTCATAAATATAAAGGGAAGGCTAACCACCTTTAAATCCTTCCTGGCCAGAGGAAAAAACCCTTTCACCTGTAAAGGGTTAAGAAGCTAGGATAACCTCGCTGGCACCTGACCAAAATGAACAATGAGGAGACAAGATACTTTCAAAGCTGGAGGAGGGGGAGAAACAAAGGCTCTCTCGGTATGTGTTGCTTTTGCCGGGATCAGAGCAGGAATGCAGGTCAGAACTCCTGTAAAGGGTTAATAAGCAATCTAATTAGATATGCGTTAGATTCTGTTTTGTTTAAATGGCTGATAAAATAAGTTGTGCTGAATGGAATGTATATTCCTGTTTTTGTGTCTTTTTGTAACTTAAGGTTTTGCCGAGAGGGATTCTCTATATTTTGAATCTGATTACCCTCTAAGGTATTTACCATCCTGATTTTACAGAGGTGATTCTTTCACTTTTTCTTCCATTAAAATTCTTCTTTTAAGAATCTGATTGCTTTTCCATGGTTCTTAAGATCTAAGGGTTTGGGTCTGTGTTCACCTATGCAAACTGGTGAGGATTTTTATCAAGCCTTCCCCAGGAAAGGAGGTGTAGGGTTTGGGAGGATTTTGGGGGGAAAGACGTTTCCAAGTGGGCTCTTTCCCTGTTATATATTTGTTAGATGCTTGGTGGTGGCAGCAATAAAGTCCAGGGGCAAAAGGTAAAATAGTTTGTACCTTGGGGAAGCTTTAACCTAAGCTGGTAAAAATAAGCTTGGGGGGGTTTTCATACAGGTCCCCACATCTGTATCCTAGAGTTCAGAGTGGGGAAGGAACCTTGACACAATGTTAGACTCTTTCTGCTAGTCCCTGAACAATGGCTGGTGAAACTTCCAATTCATGCCATGTGACTCTTACACTATTTAGGATTAAAAGCTATACTAACACTGTTTCTAAAATGCAGGCACACTCTGCATGACTTCACTGACCAAAAGGCTGGATCCTTCTCTGAAGCTTAGCTTCAGTGATCCAAAATGATTTAGTTTGGAACTAAGACTACGAAGTGCATGAGACAAACTTGCAAGATTGTAGTATTTTAATTTTAGACTAGGCTGGGAATACATGAAGAATGGTCTTGTTTCAGTATTTCCTTTTTTCAGTCCCTGCCAAAATGAGACAGAACAAAGATGCATAAAAATTAAAACTGAGTTAAACCAAACTCTAGAAACCTCAAAAAGAAAAGGACTACTTGTGGCACCTTAGAAACTAACCAATTTATTTGAGCATAAGCTTTCGTGAGCTACAGCTCACTTCATCGGATGCATACTGTGGAAAGTGTAGAAGATCTTTTTATACACACAAAGCATGAAAAAATGGGTGTTTTCCTCGAAAATGTTCGTTTAGTATTTTCATTAGAATGTTGATTAGAATTTTCTGTTCTTATTTAATTCAACCATGTCTTCCATGCTATTTGGTACTCTGTTGGCAGTTCAGTAGAATGAGCCCGCATTTGACACTGCACTATATACTATCAGCTCTTCAAGCAATCCCTCCAGGGAAGGAACGATACATTCAGGGGGATGTTTTGTGGTATCTTTCACTGTTGCTGACCAAATTATATTTGTTAGGCGCTTCAAGAAAGTAGTCAAGGCTTCAAGGCTGTCAAACCTGCACCTCTCAGGAGATTTAAAAGAAACCCCCAGAACCACACGATCTTCACAACACTCTGCTATCATGAAGTTGTCTAAAATATAAAGGGAAAGGTAACCACCTTTCTGTATACAGTGCTATAAAATCCCTCCTGGCCAGAGGCAACATCCTGTTACCTGTAAAGGGTTAAGAAGCTCAGCTAACCTGGCTGGCACCTGACCCAAAGGACCAATAAGGGAACAAGATACTTTCAAATCTTGGGGGGAAGGCTTTTGTTTGTGCTCTTTGTTTACGTGTTTGTTCTCTCTTGGGACTGAGAGAGGCCAGACAGAAATCCATCTTCTCCAACCCATCCTAATCGAAGTCTCCAATATTGCAACCAGTATAGGTAAGCCAGGCAAGGCAGATTAGTTTATCTTTTGTTTTATGTGAATTTTCCCTGTGTTAAGAAGGAGGTTTATTCCTGTTTTCTGTAACTTTTAGGTTTTGCCCATAGGGGGATCCTCTGTGTTTTGAATCTGAATATCTTGTAAAGTATTTTCCATCCTGATTTTACAGAGGTGATTCTTTTACCTTTTCTTTAATTAAAATTCTTCTTTTAAGAACCTGACTGATTTTTCATTGTTCTTAAGATCCAACGGTATGGGTCTGTGTTCACCTGTACAAATTGGTAAAGATTGTTATCAAACCTTCCCCAGGAAAGGGGGTGTAGGGCTTGGGGGGATATTTTGGGGAAAGATGTCTCCAAGTGGTCTCTTTCCCTGTTCTTTGTTTAAAACACTTGATGGTGGCAGCATACTGTTCAAGGCCAAGGCAAAGTTTGTACCTTGGGGAAGTTTTTAACCTAAGCTGGTAAGGATAAGCTTAGGGGGTCTTTCATGCAGGCCGCCACAACTGTACCCTAGAGTTCAGAGTGGGGAAGGAACCCTGACAGAGGTCAATACTGATCTTGATTTGACTGACTGAGTTGTACAGAATTCTGTAACTGAATAATGTCATCAACAGACCAGGCCATCTGAAATATAAAAACTATCTACTAGGCTTTGAATGTGAAACCAAATCAAAATATGTATGATAAAAGGAACAGAAATCTCTACAGAAAATGATTATACTAGTTGCTTAGCAATGGAAGACATGAATAAAAATGCAATATTCATAGCATAAGAGGTGACAAGAATCTTTATGAAACCCATTCTTTTTCAAACATTTGAGGAGCAAGATACATCAAGAACAGTTCAGCATGAGAAACCTTTGAAGCACTCCTATGCTGGCTTTTACTCCTTTGCACTAGATAATATATTGGGAGACCAAGGAAAGGAAGCAGACATAAGGAAAATATGTTGCATAAAAATGGTATGCATTACCTGGGTGTGTTCACTGTTATAGATTAGAAGCTATTTTGCACTGTAACCCTTTTATGAATTAAAATGCTAAATATGATATTTGTTAAGCAGTTAGCTTGACTAAGAAAAGGTAAAAGGGTGACTTGATTACAGTGTATAAATATCTACATAGGGAACAAATACTTAATACTGGGCTCTTAAATTCTAGCAGAGAAAGGTATAACATGATCCAATGGCTGGAAGTTGAAGGTAGACAAATTCAGACTGGGAAAAAAGGTGAAAATTTTTTACTGTTTGAGTAATTAACCACTGGAATAATTTACAAAGGGTAGTGGTGAATACTCCAGCATTGGTATGTTTGAAATCAAGATCAGATATTTTGCTAAAAGATATTCTCTAGGAATTATTTTGGGGTGGTTCTAGGGCCTGTGTTATGCATAGGGTCAAGCCTACGTAATCACAATGGTCCCTTCTGGCCCTGGAATCTATGAATATAAGTATTAGTATTATTTTCTCATTAATGTGTGATTTGCTTGATAATGTATTTGGATAGTCATCTTTACAAGGAAAATATGCAAGCTCTCTTAAACATCATTTATCAATTTATGTGCAGAAAAAAGTAACTTATATGAGATGTTCCTTTACGCTGCTTCTTGAATGTAGCCCTTTAGGTTTCATTGTATTGGTAACTTGCACTGGGAGAAGCAGAGCTCCTCTGCATCATCCTGAGGTCTGTACGCAGGTGCAGTGTAATTACAGATGAATCATATAGTAGCAGATGAATCTTGTTAGCTCCAACCAGAATGTTAGAGGGGTTGGAATATCTCTTTGGGCACAGGTTACTAAGATCTGTAACAAAACAGTCTTTCAAGGAAAACCTAGGAATAGTCAAACTTGGAGGGAAATCTTAAGATGAGATTCATGTTTGGTTGTTTTTGAGTTATGAATAAAGTCAAATTCCAGGAAGAGGGTAAGTTTTGACTACATTCAGAGTATGCATGTTTATGTATATTCTTTTCAAAACAGGGTGGAACTACATCTATTTACACTATCCCTTAGGCTTACAGTCATCAAGTTGATATTAAATTGAAACAAACAAAAGGAAAAGACTGTTTATCACCTCGAGTACTCAAGGCCAAATTCTGTTCTCAGTTACAATGCTGCAAATCAGGAGTAGCTCAATGTGATAATATAACAAGAAACCAAACTTCTGAATTCGTCTACAGTGGCCTTGCTTTACCCAAAAAGACTCAGCCTATGTTTTGGAGGACATTTCAATATATTCACCTTCCCGAAGGAACCAAATTGCTTCATTAATTTCTGAACTGTAGAAACTAGTATGGAAATACATTGTGTTAGTGTGCAATAAATCACCTCAGAGATTCAGGTGACTTGAAGTTTAAATCTTCACTTGGGATTTGGAAGTGTATATTACAAGTTCTCTTTCCTATTACATATTTTGTTTTATACAAACTCAATCAACTGATGTACTTATAGTTCATATGTGTAACCCATGCCACATACGATGATTATTTTAAATAGAATTCATTGCATTCAGAATTTTATTCAGTGCATGTTTTTGAACATGTGTGCACAGTGTGACATTACATTCCATATTCTTTATGGAAATATGCTTGTGATATGGATATGACATAACTGAGATATACTTTATGCAAGATGGCTCATGTACGATATCATTGGAAAGGTTATGATTTACTGAACGTGATTATCCAATTTGTATGCCTGCATCATTTCTGTATCTGAAATTAGGAATATTGACCAGAAAGCATACAGGGAGTGGAAGATGGGAGGGATCAACAAGGAAAGGTACCTTATTGAGGTCAGAACATGTAGGGATAAAGTGAGACGGGCTAAAAGTCAAGTAGAGTTGGACCTTGCAAAGGGAATTAAAACCAATAATAAAAGGTTCTATAGCCATATAAATAAGAAGAAAACAAAGAAAGACAAAGTGGGACCGCTAAACACTAAGGATGGAGTGGAGGTTAAGGATAATCTAGGCATGGCCCAATATCTAAACAAATACTTTGCCTCAGTCTTTAATAAGGCTAATGAGGATCTTGGGGATAATGGTAGCATGACAAATGGGAATGAGGATATGGAGGGAGATATTACCATATCTGAGGTAGAAGCGAAACTCGAACAGCTTAATGGGACTAAATCGGGGGGCCCAGATAATCTTCATCCAAGAATATTAAAGGAATTGGCACATGAATTGCAAGCCCATTAGCAAGAATTTTTAATGAATCTGTAAACTCAGGGGTGGTACCGTATGATTGGAGAATTGCGAACACAGTTCCTATTTTTAAGAAAGGAAAAAAAAGTGATCCGAGTAACTATAGGCCTGTTAGTTTGACATCTGTAGTATGCAAGGTCTTGGAAAAAAATTTGAAGGAGAAAGTAGTTAAGGACATTGAGGTCAATGGTAAATGGGACAAAATACAACATGGTTTTACAAAAGGTAGATTGTGCCAAATCAACCTGATCTCCTTCTTTGAGAAAGTAACAGATTTTTTAGACAAAGGAAACGCAGAGGATTTCTAATTTACCTAGATTTCAGTAAGGCATTTGATACCGTGCCATGTGGGGAATTATTAGTTAAATTGGAAAAGATGGGGATCAATATGAAAATTGAAAGGTGGATACGGAATTGGTTAACAGGGAGACTACAGCAGGTCATACTGAAAGGTGAACTGTCAGGCTGGAGGGAGGTTACTAGTGGAGTTCCTCAGGGATCAGTTTTGGGACCAACCTTATTTAATCTTTTTATTACTGACCTCAGCACAAAAAGTGGGAGGGTACTAATAAAGTTTGCGGATGATACAAAGCTGGGAGGTATTGCCAATTTAGAGAAGGACCGGGATATCATGCAGGAAGATCTGGATGACCTTGTAAACTGGAGTAATAGTAATAGGATGAAATTTAATAGTGAGAAGTGTAAGGTCATGCATTTAGGGATTAATAACAAGAATTTTAGTTATAAGCTGGGGATGCATCAATTAGAAGTAACGGAGGAGGAGAGGACCTTGGAGTATTGGTTGATCACAGGATGACTATGAGCCGCCAATGTGATATGGCTGTGAAAAAAGCTAATGCGGTCTTGGGATGCATTAGGTGAAGTATTTCCAGTGGAGATAAGGAGGTTTTAGTACCATTATATAAGGCACTGGTGAGCCCTCACCTGGAATACTGTGTGCAGTTCTGGTCTCCCATGTTTAAGAAGGATGAATTCAAACTGGAACAGGTACAGAGAAGGGCTACTAGGATGATCCGAGGAATGGAAAACCTGTCTTATGAAAGGAGACTCAAGGAGTTTGGCTTCTTTAGCCTAACCAAAAGAAGGTCGAGGGGAGATATGATTGCTCTCTATAAACATATCAGAGGGATAAATACTGGAGAGGGAGAGGAATTATTTAAGCTTAGTACCAATGTGGACACAAGAACAAATGGATATAAACTGATCATCGGGAAGTTTAGACTTGAAATTAGAGGAAGATTTCTAACCATCAGAGGAGTGAAGTTTTGGAATAGCCTTCCAAGGGAAGCAGTGGGGGCAAATGACCTATCTGGCTTTAAGATTAAACTCGATAAGTTTATGGAGGAGATGGTATGATGGGATAACACGATTTTGGCAATTAATTGATCTTAATTGATATTCATGGTAAATAGGCCCAATGGCCTGTGATGGGATGTTAGATGGGGTGGGATCTGAGTTACTACAGAGAATTCTTTCCTGGGTATCTGGCTGGTGAATCTTGCCCATATGCTCACGGTTCAGCTGATCGCCATATTTGGGGACGGGAAGGAATTTTCCTCCAGGGCAGATTGGAAGAGGCCCTGGAGGTTTTTTGCCTTCCTCTGTAGCATGGGGCATGGGTCACTTGCTGGAGGATTCTCTGCTCCTTGAAGTCTTTAAACCATGATTTGAGGACTTCAGTAAGCTCAGACATAGGTGAGAAGTTTATCGCAGGAGTGGGTGGGTGAGATTCTGTGGCCTGCATTGTACAGGAGGTCAGATTAGATGATCATAATGGTCCCTTCTGACCTTAATATCTATGTAGCTATATTCCAAATGTGCTACTTTAGGTGTCACCCACAACTAGCCCTTCAGGTACAACAATGAAAAAGCCAGACAGGGCTGAAGGCCCATTAGCAAAGACAATGGACTGTGAAAGAGCTTAGTCTTCCTGTGGACACTCCAGACAGCCTATGAGTAATGGCTGCTACAACCCTGCAGAGACATGGGTCTGAGCCACCTGCTTCTGGACATTGCCCCCACTTGGAATGCCAGTGTTTTCCCACTGAAAGACAAAGGGTTCCTGCCATACACAAAAGCTAGATAAGGCAGGGGAGTGACATGATTGTGGTTCTCCTCTGCCTCCCCACCCAAAGAGACACTGGAAACACCTGAAAAGAACTAAACTGAGGGGAGAAGGGTTGAGCCCCGCCTGGAAGGGCATCCAGCTTGTGAGTAATAATACCTGAGGTCTCAAGCTGCAGGCCAGAGCAGTTGGTTTTCAAGACTCTCTGTAATCTGCCTGTGACAATATTTAGGGTGAGAAATTACTATTTGTAGCCAATTTGTTTAGTGAATCAAGCTTAGTTTGCGTGTTGTGTTTTATTTGCTTAGTAATCTGCTTTGTTCTATTTGCTATTCCTTTAACTACTTAAAATCTGCCTTTCATAGTTAATAAAATTTGTTTTGTTTATTATTAAACCCAGTTCATGCAATGTCTAACTAGGTGTGGGGGAGGCAAGGAGCTGTGCCTATCTCTCTTCACATTGAGGAAGAGGGCAAATTTTTATGAGTTTGAGCTGTGGAGATTTTTCTATACAGTGCAAGACAGTATTATTTTGGACTTATCTCCCAAAAGAGGTGTGCACATAAATGCTGGGTGAATCCTCTCACACAGAACTGACTTCAGTCTGTGTCTGCAACTGGGTGTGGCCTTTACTGTGTGTGTGTGTGTTCAGCAAAACAGGGAGAGGGAATCCAGGCTGGTGGAGCTGGAGAGGCTCAGTGAACCCCAACCCTAACCGTTAACCCCCAGCCCCGGGCCGGCCTGCCCACCCCAGCCCCAGCCGCGCTGGCCCACCAACCGCAGCCCCGCCAGCCGGCTGGAGCGACCCTGTGACAGAGAGCTAGGTATGAAACCCTGAGTCAGCACTCTGTTCACATCAGCTCCAATCAGGCATAGCAGATTGGAGCTGATGAGGCAGACCTGTGCTTAATTTGTGGGTGGGGCACGGTAGAAAGACTAATTAAGCCATTAGCCAGAGCCCACAAATAGGCACAGGATGGAAGTGAAAAGGGGGAACGCACAGTGAGAGGAAGAGAGAGATTGGTCTCCCCTTGCTTATAAAGGCAGTAGATATGCTGTGAAGGTGGTGGGACTCAATTATAAACTAACTGCATAGGCAAGGAGTGGCCAACCTGCGGCTCCGGAGCCACATGCAGCTCTTCAGAAGTTAATATGTGGCTCCTTGTATAGGCACCGACTCTGGGGCTGGAGCTCCAGATGCCAAGTTTCCAATGTACCGGGGGGTGCTCACTGCTCAACCCCTGGCTCTGCCACAGGCCCTGCACCCACTCCATCCGTTCCCACCCCCTCCTCTGAGCCTGCCATGCCCTCGTTCCTTCCCCCACCCCAAGCCTCCTGCACGCCACAAAACAGCGGATCTGGAGGTGCAGGGAGGGAAGGAGGGAAGGGGAGGTGCTGACTGGCGGGGCTGCCGGTGGGCAGAAGCCACTGGGAGTGGGGGGAGCTGATCGGGGGACTGCTGACGTATTACTGTGGCTCTTTGGCAATGTACATTGGTAAATTCTGTCTCCTTCTCAGGTTCAGGTTGGCCACCCCTGGCATAGGGTGTTGAACCAGCACAAGGATCTCTGCGTGGTTTGTCGACTCAGACAGAAGCAGGACCAAGGAGGTCCTTTTATAGACCCCAGCCCTGGGCTGGCCAGCTGGAGCGACCCCAGCCCCTCTCCGTTTAATCGGTTAACCTCTCCCTTTAAAACAGTTAACTTTTTAAACAATATTTACATCCCTAATGGGGCCTGATTCTGCAAGTTGCTGAACACCCCAAAATTGCAATGAATTCTAATAAATAATAACAATAATACATAGATCTTATGTAGTGGTTCTCATCCACAGATCTCAAAGGTCTTTACAAAGGTGAGAAGTCTCATTAACCCAATTTTACAGATAGGAAAACTGAGGCCGAGAGGCGAAATCACTTGCCCAAAGACACAAAGCAGGCCAATGGCATAGCTGGAAATGGCATAGCTGGAAAGAATCCAGGCTCCTGAGTTCAATAATCTCTCCAATAGGTCACTGTGCCCCTCAAAAAAAATGAGGCAGCTCCATACATCACAGGAAGAGCTATGCACATTGTGAAATGGGGTTCCTAGTGGGCAGCTAGTTGAAAAGTAGATTCTACTACCAAGAGCTTGCCATTGTCAGAAATAACGGAATTACAGATCTGTATTATAGATTCATTACAGACAATCTTTAAATTACTACATGAAATAATAAACGTTGCATAACAAATTCTGAACTGGATACTTGAAGATGCAGTTACAGTGCTTAATAAGTATCAGCCTGATATCTGACTATGCTTGAAAGCTAAATACTTTACATTTATTTCCTCGTTTCAGAGTAGCAGCCGTGTTAGTCTGTATTCGCAAAAAGAAAAGGAGCACTTGTGGCACCTTAGAGACTAACAAATTTATTTGAGCATAAGCTTTCGTGAGCTACAGCTCACTTCATCGAATGCATTCAGTGGAAAATACAGTGGGGAGATGTATATACATAGAGAACATGAAACAATGGGTGTTACCATACACACTGTAACGAGGGAGTGATCACTTAAGGTGAGCTATTACCTGCAGGAGAGCGGGGGGGGGGGAGGGAGGGGGGAAGGAAACCTTTTGTCGTGATAATGAAGATGGGCCATTTCCAGCAGTTGACAAGAACGTCTGAGGAACAGTGGGGGGTAGAGGGGGGGAATAAACATGGGGAAATAGTTTTACTTTGTGTAATGACCCATCCACTCCCAGTCTCTATTCAAGCCTAATTGTATCCAGTTTGCAAATTAATTCCAATTCAGCAGTCTCTCGTTGGAGTTTGTTTTTGAAGTTTTTTGTTGAAGAATTGCCACTTTTAGGTCTGTAATCGAGTGACCAAAGAGACTGAAGTGTTCTCCAACTGGTTTATGAATGTTATAATTCTTGACGTCTGATTTGTGTCCATTTATTCTTTTACGTAGAGACTGTCCAGTTTGACCAATGTACATGGCAGAGGGGCATTGCTGGCACATGATGGCCTATATCACATTGGTAGATGTGCAGGCGAACGAGCCTCTGATGGTGTGGCTGATGTGATTAGGCCCTATGATGGTGTCCCCTGAATAGATATGTGGACACAGTTGGCAACGGGCTTTGTTGCAAGGATAGGTTCCTGGGTTAGTGGTTCTGTTGTGTGGTGTGTGGTTGCTGGTGAGGATTTGCTTCAGGTTGGGGGGCTGTCTGTAAGCAAGGACTGGCCTGTCTCCCAAGATCTGTGAGAGTGATGGGTTGTCCTTCAGGATAGGTTGTAGGTCCTTGATGATGCGTTGGAGAGGTTTTAGTTGGGGGCTAAAGGTGATGGCTAGTGGCGTTCTGTTATTTTCTTTGTTGGGCCTGTCCTGTAGTAGGTGACTTCTAGGTACTCTTCTGGCTCTGTCAATCTGTTTCTTCACTTCAGCAGGTGGGTATTGTAGTTGTAAGAATGCTTGATAGAGATCTTGTAGGTGTTTTTCTCTGTCTGAGCAGTTGGAGCAAATGCAGTTGTATCGTAGAGCTTGGCTGTAGACAATGGATCGTGTGATGTCTCCTGGATGAAAGCTGGAGCCATGTAGGTAGGAATAGTGGTCAGTAGGTTTCCGGTATAGGGTGGTGTTTATGTGACCATCGCTTATTAGCACTGTAGAGTCCAGGAAGTGGCTCTCTTGTGTGGACTGGTCTAGGCTGAGGTTGATGGTGGGATGGAAATTGTTGAAATCATGGTGGAATTCCTCAAGGGCTTCTTTTCCATGGGTCCAGATGATGAAGATGTCATCAATGTAGCGCAAGTAGAGTAGGGGCATTAGGGGATGAGAGCTGAGGAAGCGTTGTTCTAAGTCAGCCATAAAAATGTTGGCATACTGTGGGGCCATGCGGGTAGCCATAGCAGTGCCGCTGATTTGAAGGTATACATTGTCCCCAAATGTGAAATAGTTATGGGTGAGGACAAAGTCACAAAGTTCAGCCACCAGGTTTGCCATGACATTATCGGGGATACTGTTCCTGACGGCTTGTAGTCCATCTTTGTGTGGAATGTTGGTATAGAGGGCTTCTACATCCATAATGGCCAGGATGGTGTTTTCAGGAAGATCACCGATGGATTGTAGTTTCCTATACGTTTTTTCTTTACCAGAGTAACTACTCCCATTTTTAGCAAATCTCAAAACAGTTTGTCATGATTTTTACACATACTTTTTTATTGGCATAAACCAGTGTGATCTTAGCTTGATTTATAATACAGATTTCATAGTGTGTTATTTTTCCACAGTAGCTCTGAAAAGCCACTTCCATTCAGATACATTGTAGAGAACAAAAAAGTTACACATAAAAAGTAATGTGCCGCTATAATTTGAAAGTATTCATCTCATTCATGTTCCCCTGCCTACACTAAAAGATTTATAACACGTCTAAAACAGGAATTGATGAATTCATCAGTGTCTGGGACATTTTGATCATAATCAATAACATAATTTTACCCTTTAAATGGGATTTCAATTAAAGTGCATTTTTCAAAGTAATTTTACTTTTATCATGAAAATGGTTTCCTTGCAGACCAATAACATTAACCCATTTGTTGCCCAGGTGGAAGTGGTTTAAAGGATATACTTCACTACATAGCTAAAAAAAAACAACAAACATACTTAAAGGAAAGCATATAAAATTAATTGTGGTGTTTCACAGGTCAAATATAAAAGGTAAAATGTTCTTTAAGTAAATTTATGTGAACATAAAGTTTTATTACAATCACACCTTTTTGCAGTAGTTTAAAAGGATCACAGCTCATAAAGAGATCTGCCTTCTCCCTGCAAGGAGGAATCCAGGGGCAGCAGCAGAATAGTAATAAAATAAGGAACATAGGCCACATTTAAGACCTGTATTTTGAGGCATAAGCACCGATGCTCCCAATCCAGAAGCCTCTACCAGTTCCTGGGGGTATGTGGGGCAGGAAACACCAGCAGTACATGCAGGGAACTTGCCAGTAAAAGCACTTCACTTCCCACCCTCCAGCAGAACAGAACCAGCAGTTGGAGCATGGGCATGAGAGACATAGATTCATACATTCTAAGGCCTGAAGGGGCCATTGTGATCATCTAGTCTGACCTGTATAGCACACAGCATAAAACTTCCCCAGAATAATTCCTAGAGCAGATATTTTAGAAAAACTTGATTTAAAAATGGTCAGTGATGGAGAATCCACCATGACCCTTGGTAAACTGTTCCAATCGTTAATTAATTACTCTCACCATTAAATACGTACACCTTATTTACAGTCCGAATTTCTCTAGCTTCAACTTCCAGCCATTGAATCATTTTATATCTTTTTCTGTTTGACTGAAGAGGCAATTATTAAAAATTTGTTCTCCATGTAGGTACCTATAGATTATAATCAAGTCACCCCTTAACCTTCTCTTTGTTAAGCTAAATACAGACACTCCCCGGGTTACGCAAGACCCGACTTACGCAAATTCACACACAGAAAAAGTTCCATAAGCCAGAAATAGGATTTTCGAGTTGCGGAAATTTTTGCGTCATGTACGGGTATACATTTCCTATTTTTGCAAAATTCGAGTTACACAAGGCTTTCCAGAATGGAACGATTGCGCAAGTCAGGGGCGTCTGTACTGTAGATTGAGTTCCTTGAGTCTATCCCATAAGACGTGTTTTCTAATCCTTTAATCATTCTATTCTCTGAACTCTCCCCAATTTACAACATCCTTCTTGAATTGTAGGCACCAGAATTGGACATGGTACTGCAGCAGTGCTTGAACCAGAGCCCAATACAGAGGTAAAATAACGTCTTTACTCCTACTGAAGATTCCCCTATTTAGTCATCCAAGTTTGCATTAGCTCTTTTGGCCAGTGTCATACTGGGAACTCATGTTCAGGTGATTATCCAGCATGAACCCCAAATCTTTTTCTGTTTGGGCTCCTGCTCCCCACATCTAAACTGCACTGCCCTCTCAACTCCTGAGCCTTCTTCTCGCCCCCCAGTGATATGTGGGGCAGGAGCTTCCAGCAGCACCGCTACAAGGCTGGCCTATAAGTGGTTCCCCTGGGTGGAGAAAATGGGACAGCAATAGAGTAACACCAGACAGACCATCACAAAGCTACCATCAGATGACACTGTGAGACACAAGAACTCATTTGGACTTTCACTTTGCAGAGAGTGATTCCTACTGGAAGGGTTTAAAGGAAAATTAGGTGTGAGAATATATGAGGTATTGCATTCCTTGGAATGTGCTGTGCTTTATTAATTTTACAAAGAAAAATTGGTTATTTTTTAAATGGCTTAAGCAAGGGCAATTAATTAAAGGAACAGAAAGATGTATGCATAAGAATCTGTAATGCAATGGGTGAATGGGCACACACAGACAAGACCTGCTTGTGGTCCAATGAACACAAAGTCCTTATTATCTCCAAGGGTCACTTATCACTGATTGAACTGGTTCAGGTACTGAAAGACTATCAGCCTCCCCCTGAGGTTGACAGAGATTGGCCTGGGGTAGCATGGTTTTATTGTGACTTGGTGTCACAATTGGCCCTCTGGAGAGAGGAGGAATTAAAGAGAGAGGAGAAGTTGAAGAATCATTTTGCTATGGAAGGATGAAAGGGGATGAAAGGTGTCTGTCATTTCTGCCTGAGCTGAACCCACATCTGTGTCCAGAAGCCAGAGAATGTTTTCTTTTCTTAATCCTGGGAAATTAACTTTATCTTGATCAAACTGTGGCACGAAACACTGCCAAACAGTATCTTATTAATGGATAAGATGAGATCTAGATATGGAGGTTGAAATCTTGGTCCTGAAGTCAATGGAAAAGCTGTGGAGACATACCCATGCTAGCTCTCATTGAGCTGGCATGCTAAAAATAGACTAACTGTGGCAGTGAAAGGTGCAGAAAGGGCTAGCTGCCCTGCACACATACCCATCCAAGACCCAAAGCAAGTCCTCTGGTCGCTCCCACAAAGCTGCAACTACAATCTATTTTTAGCACACTAGCTGGATCAGAGATACTGCAAGTATGTCTCCTTGAACTGGGAATCACAGCCCCAGCTCCAAGTGCAGACATACCCTAAGTATTACCAAAACTCTAAAAGCCAGAGAAGTAAACTAATCAGCCAGAGGCCAATTGGAAAATAGATCCATTGATGTTCAGGGGCAAGCACTCCTAGTATCTCAACTGCTTCTCAGAATTTTGCCAAGCATCAGTGAAGCAAAACTGCCAGTATTCTTGTCAGTTTCACTGCTAACAGATTTTTAAACAGGAACAATGAAACCTAGCAGTCTTGTTAATTTCACTTAGAAAAACTCTGAGCAACTGGAGCTTGTCTATGTACAGACTCTCAGGAAGATGATACTGCATCAGTTTACATTTGTTCACATTTGGAATTTAATCTTCACAGACTCGATCATCAAGGAAAATCTCCCCTCCCCAACTGGTGAGCAAGCAATCAGGTACAGATTTCAAGGCATGATTGATGAGATTAGGGTTAGTGATGCAGTGGCAAGCCAGGAAACATGTTACAAAGACCTTGAGGGGACTATGGGAAAGAAGTCTTCATTGCAGGATTCTGCAATTTCCCAATTAAAAATGTCTAGACGGCTCAAGGAGCCACTAAGCCACCAGGAAAGTCTGAGCAATTCTAACCCATTACCCCAATTAAATTACACTGAATTTTTGTTTTTATGTCCATCTTGTTAAATAGAGTTCTTTAATTTAAGAGACCTACTGTTACGACGAGCCTGTATTACTACACAGATCCTTAGTTCTCTGATGCTGTGAGTTTAAATCCCAGCTGGGGGGGATTCAAATTTACAGTGGCATTCTAGTGAGTTTCTGAGTCTCAGTAAATCTGGCATGGGAGTCAGTCTCCTCAGAAAAGGATGACAGCAGATGTCCTCAAGGGGAGCTTGGAAACATGAGTCATCCTAGACTGCTGAACTACGTGCACATTGTTGACTCTAGAAAAGAAACTGACAGGCAGAAGCCATGGATAATTGCAGACGTTCCATTTATATCTCTCCCAGCAGGTGTCACTATGAGGTAGCGTTGCTATAAAATCTTAAAAGGGTAGCAATCAGACAAGGAGGGGAAAAAAAGATAAAAGAAAAGTGGCATATATGCATAACAACAAGTAAATACAAAAGGATTGGATTTTTTCTCCAAATGGCAAAATATAAAATATACATTTACTATGCCAAATATGGATGATAACTGCAGAAATCAGCTTTCGGGGAAAAATAAGTTTTGTGGTAGATGGAAAATATTATTTGAATTCTAATATACCTAATTTTCTGCCTACAAATTGCTATATCTCTGGAAGATCCATCTTTAAGTGTTTAATGCAAACATTAAATACTCCTGTTATGCTACGAATACAGCAGGCATGCAGCCACATACAGCATACTTCCATCATCTATTCATCAATTTCAAATTGTTACGAAACTACTGTTGAATTCTCTTCTTTTGGGGAGATGAAATATAATAAACACAGCACCCACAACCAAGTTTTCTTGTAACTGGCTCCTGAAATAAGAACTTTATGACAATAAGAAAATGAATTTTCATTTTAAAAGGCAGTCTCTATACAATTGCTAGCTATCCTGCCACCCAACTATTCTGCAGGCATTCAGACGCTTCACTGTAATGTCTCAGAAATCAATAGCAATTTATTCTCTCTTTGGACCCCAAGCAACAAAAGTAAATAATACTGTCACCTCCAGCCGGCCTGCAGAACATGGCCACAAAACAGTCTTGCCACTATAATACAACCCTATATGGCTCTTTATCTATGCTGGCTCTGCTGATTGTATCGGCTTTCATAAGGGACAAATACTCCAGGAAAGCAACACACAGGGGTCAAGTTCTTGTACTCTAGCCAGAAAGAATGCTGGGTCTGAATTAAGAGAAAGGCTTGGCATCTGTCTCACTTCAGTTTCACTTATGTTGATTTAACTGGGAAAAAAATAGGCAATATTAGAAACCTGTTCTTTTATTTAATAGAATAGCCAAACAAAAGGGAAAGAGTTTGAAAAAAGAGTTTGAAATGTGTCTTTAAGGGTTTCATAGCATCCAAAGAAGGGAAATTTTACAAATTCTGCCTTTGAAGGTGAATGGCAGAGTCCGGGGGGTGAGGGTGGGGGGTTAAGCAACCAATACATATTTTACAACACTGCTTAAGAATCAAAACTACGAGCACAAATGAATCCAGAATATGCAGACAAATTTTTTTTAAAAATCACAGGACTTTCCAAAAATATATTTGGAAACCAATTCCTTCTTCATGTAGATGCCATGAATTCACCTGCAACTTTGATAAGCTCACAAACACCACATACATATGGAGCTACGTAGTTTTAAAATATATTTGTAATTCTTAGATCTAAGCATGCATTCAATAACAACTGGTGCTTACATATGTTCACATTGAAGAAGGTAATTTACTTTTCCAGTACATTACCACATACCCTTTTAAAATATTAAAGGACCCCCAATCCAAGAAAAATATTGGCTCGCATGGACTCTTATGCCTGCATGGGATCCTATTAACTTCAGCTTGTCTCTCTCTGAAGACATAGGTGTGTCTGGACTAACATATCACATTGTGAGACTGGGGCCACAGATGTTTGATAGTTGAACAATTTCCCCCTCATATCCCAATTCCATTTCTTGTTGACCATAAAGTGATCTTCACAGATGTTAAGTCTCGGAAGGGTCATTAAATCATCTAGTCTGAACTCCTGTATAACACAAGCCATAGAATTTCACTCATTTACTGAACCCAGTAACTTATTTAACTAAAGCATATCTTCAGAAAGGCATCCAGTCTTGGTCTGAAGACATCAATAGATACAGAATCCACTGTTTCCTTGGGTAGTTTGTTCCAATGGACGTAAGGGAGGAAACAATTTGATTCTCTAACATGAGGGGGAAGTTGATGATTGCAGAATTTACCTCTCCCCCTACAGCCTCCAATATAGACAATGATTCAGGAAAACTGTTTCCCTCCAAAAAAGAAATAGTTGCTGACATTAAAAAGCACATTTAAAAAACCCATATCTGAAGGAATTTATATTAATATTTGACAATTACATGAAAAACAGCAACATCTGAGGAGATTTTATATCAGTTTTCAATAAATCAACAGAAAAGGGTGGAAATCTGAGGGTTTTATCAATAATAGACTATTAGAGGAGAAAGTGGGAACATTTGAGGTATTTTACAATATCCTATAATAACCAAGGGGCAAAATCTGAGTCAGGGTTTGACCAACTGTCTGGTTAGCAGCTGGGAAACAATGTTCCCCCACATACTTTTCTCTTCAGGCTGTTACTCTGCCCTCATCACAGTAGTATCCCAGCACCTTCTAGGAGGCATCAAGTGACATGACTAGCATTGGTCACGTGTGATTTCCCTTTTCTCCCTTTCAAAATGGACAGATTTATACCTTCAACCTAAAGACAGAAACATAAAAGAATGTATTCACATACTAAGGGTTGAGCTACAATTGACCCAGGATAGGCAACATTAGAAGCAAATAAAGCCTGATCAAAACTAGATTCACAAATATCCTTTTTTCTCTTTATTAAAAGTGATTTAAAATCGATTTGAAAAAAAAATTGCATGGATGTATGTCTACAGAATGCTATTCCTGTTTCCAAACTTCAAAGAAAAAAAGTATATCAAATTAAAATCACTGCTGAATATATATTCTCCCACTCTTCTGTCGAATAAAAGATTTGTTATATTAAGTTATTTACTGAGCCATTTTCTGGTCTAATCATAATTTTAAAATGTCGGGAGGAAATAATGGCTAATATTTTAAATAAATGTGATTTCTGGTAATGTTAATCTAATATCTTGCCATATTTTTGTATTTTGCTCCCTGGCCATTTCGTCTCTTCACTATAGATTCACAGTAAGCAGGAAAAAAACCTCTTGAAAGC
The DNA here is from genome assembly GCF_965152275.1 of Natator depressus. Classification (NCBI taxonomy): domain Eukaryota; kingdom Metazoa; phylum Chordata; order Testudines; family Cheloniidae; genus Natator; species Natator depressus. The sequence continues at coordinate 123,108,627 of NC_134236.1, forward strand.
TACAAAGAGACATATTATTAATTATTATTATGTGTATTACCATAGTGTCTAGGAGCTCTAGTCATGAACTAGTATGCCATTGCACAAGACACTGTACAAAAAGGAAGTTCCTGACCCAAAGAGCAGACTTGAGCATACTGATTCCATTATTTCAGTTTCTAAGAGATCCACTTTTATTTAAAAAAGAAAAAAGTAGTAAAAGTAATGCCTCTGAAAGTTGACAAACTTGGAGTTTTGAAGCTTAAATCATCTGTCCACAGAGTACGTACCACATACGCAGCAGCAATCCATGCTTCCTACCCAACCAATTCTTTACCAATGTGCCTCAGTCCTGTCCTGGAGGGAAGCAGAATTGAGAAGACAGTTCCGTATTAGTAACCATTCAGTCCTCACCCTGGGTACTGATACTGCCAGTAACGATACTACTAGGATGCCACTTTTCTTCTAGGAGATCAGCTAAAACCATAAACTCCTTTTACATCCATTGGATAATGACTTTTGGTCACTACCAAAAATGGACAGATCTACACCTTCAACCTAAAGACAAAAGGATAGTAAGGATAGTACATTTAAAAGATAGTATTTTTGTCCTGCAATTAAGCTGAAGTTGGCCGTTAGTATAAAATAGTACATTTACTCTTATTATTTATTATTTTCTTGGTCTTTGATATATATATACACCAGTTTTCTAAATATTACCCCATCAGGGAGAGATAGTATTTCACACTTTAAAAAATAGCACTACTGAGGGAAGATAGACTCTAAACACTAATCTGATCATTTAACAAGATTTAGGCAGCTTGCAACATTTTATAGAAGCTAACAGAGTATGCAGTGATTCTCTAAATTTATATGATCCTAGAATACTGTAATTGGAATATCTCTGAATACATTTAAGAATAAAGTGACCTTGAAACCAGAGAAAAAAGGGCCAGACTCCAGCCTCTGCTGAATCCCCTTTATGTTGTTCTAATGTAGGGTAACCCCAGACCCTGGATCAGCCCAAACGCTGAGAGGTTCAAAGGTGGCATTGAGACACCTTTGTTTTTGTTTATTCCTAGAGAATCACATGTATGAACACTCTCAAATATTTCCTTTAGATACATTTGGGTTCAGCTTTTTTGTTTCAGAAGGGTTACTCCAGGTCTGTAAGTGTAGATACCCAAATACAGTAAGGAGGGATGGTCTTGTAAACAAGGAATTGGACTAGGACCAAAGAGATCTAGGTTCAGTTCCTGACTCTGCCACATACTCTTTCTGTGTGACCTTGTATAAATTGCTTAATCTTTCATGTACCTCCATTTTCCCATCTGTAAAAGGGGATATACATCCCTATTTCACTTGGCGGTTGTGATAACACTCAGATATCATGGTGATAAGAAGCATTACAAATTCTATAAATAAAAAAAATAAAAATCTAGTTATTCTGAATGTTCTTTGTGTTATAATTTATACTGTACTTCACTACCCTGGTATCTGCACACCTTTTACTTTGTGTCCTGTATCTCATCTGAGTAAAGATGCTGACATACCAGTAGCGTGTATTTTCCCAGAATGTCTCTAAAACCAAATCATGGCTTTGTTCACATAAAAAGACTTGTAGTTCTTTGTACCTATTTTCTATATGTCTCACATTGGTACAAACTTTTATCTCCTAGAGTAACTGTCATGGGGTGGTTACCCGCTCCTGCCCTTTGGGGCTTAAAAGCCAGCCCTGGGAGAAAGACAGGGCTGAGGGCAAGAAAGGCTAGGCTGATTGCAAAAATGGCCACAGCTGGGCCTACAAAGGGGCTGCTAGGCTGAAGCTTAGACAGAGTCTTTCTCTGCGTTCAGAGAGGGAAGGGCCTGGCTGCAGGGACCTGAGAGAATACCTAGATTGGGGCAGGGCTGAGAGGGAAAGGCCAAGGGAACAGGGGAGCTCCAGCCTGGAAACCCCCAGGCTGCGAGGCCTAGACTAGGGCCTATTAGGTACTGGGGTTACAAGGGGGCAGCCCACAGGTAGACAGAGGTAGCAGGTCCAAACTCCTTTGCCTGTGATGAGTGGCTGATACATTGCAGTCTGCCCAGGGAGCTGGGCTAAGCGATGACTGGCAGTAGCCAAGACTGAGGCAAGGTGGGGGTAGTGGGTGGGGGTTCCCTGGGGAGGGGAGACCCTCAGGGATTGTTGGGGTTTACTGCCAGGGGGCAGCACCCCAGTGGAAGGAGGCACCGGGTCCTGGGAGGGACTGGGGTAGGCAGTAAGGCGGATCATCAGATGGCAGAGGGCGCTCCAGAGGCTGATGAGCTAATTCCCAAGGACAACAAGCAGGAGGTGCCGCCTGGTGAGTCCGGCTCTATTACAGTAACACTGACCTTCTGTGGTTGAGTTATAACTTTTCCAGGGCCTGCCAGCCTCTTAAGCAGAGGAGAGAACTCACAATACATGCCTTATAGCATACAAATATTTTTCCTGAAGTTGAATGTGGAGCTGTATCTTGCTCTTGTTTGTTCTCCAAATAGGCTAGTAACAAAAACACAATGTTAACTTCCACCCAGCATTCATACAGCAAACAATTTCCCTCTCCTTTCCCAGGTATGAAAAACTGATAAAGAAGTGGCAAATCCAGCATTCTTTACCTCTCTTCACCTAAAGCAGAGGAGTGTTCCAGGGGTTGTCAGGATTAATGTTGTTGTCTTGTTACTTATGCTTGGAACAAAGCAGTAGCTGTATATTATCAATGGTTTATTATTTATCAATGATTAAGATAATGGAATAGAAAGTACATTTATAAAGTTTGTGGATGATAACAAGCAGGGATGAGTTGCAAGCGCTTTGGAGAATAGGATTAAAATTCAAAATGATCTGGACAAACTGGAGAAATGGTGGGAAGTAAATAGGATGAAATTCAATAAGGACAGATGCAAAGTACTCCACTTAGGAAGGAAAAATTAATTGCATACATACAAAATGGGAAATGACTGTCTAGGAAGGGGTACTGTGGAAAGGGATCTGGGGGTCAATAGTGTAGTAATGTTGCAAAAAAACCAAACATCATTCTGCGATGTATTAGCAGGAATGTTGTAAGCCAGACACGAGAAGTAATCCTTCCACTCTACTCTGTGCTGGTAAGGCCTCAGCTGGACTATTGTGTCCATTTCTGGGTGCCCCATTTCAGGAAAGATGTGGACAAATTGGAGAGAGTCCAGAGGAGAGCAACAAAAATGATTAAAGGTCTGAAATATCTTCTCTTTAATCCAAATAAAGATGGAAGCAGTTCACAGCATCCAGATGAAGGAATTTTACTTGGAGATGAGGGTAGCTCACATCCACAAAAAAAGCAGCTGGAAACTCAAGATGATGGAAACTTACTTCTAGATTAAGGCAGCACACAGCATCAAACTGATATGGAAGTGGAGAAAATGTATTCACCTTTAGAGACACATGCAGAAAATGAAGTAGAAGGAAGAAAGGATGAGGAAGTTACAAACAAGTTACAGTATAGGGATCCAGCTTCATGGCCTAGATGTGATGACAGTGTGCGGCAAATTCTCGTGGAACATGGACCCAAACAAGTTCATGAATTTCCCTTCCCTAAGGATGGAAATAAAAGAAAATTCTCTGCTCAGCATTACAAGAGGAAAATCATTAATGGGGAAGAAATTCATCGAAACTGGTTACAATATTCAGTGTCGAAGGACTCTGTGTTTTTGCTTCAAGTTGTTTAGAAATCAAGCAATTGGTACATCACTTACTGAAAATGGTTCGAAGAACTGGAAAAACATCTTCAATTCTCTCTTCATATGAAAGTAGTACAGAACATTTGGAATGTTTTCAAAACTGGAAAGAACTTAAATTACTATTGAAAAAAGGAAAAACTATAGATGAAGAAAATTTATGTGTGATCAAGGAAAAAGAAGAATATTAGCAACAAATATTAGAGCATCTGATTGCTTTAGTGAGAGTTCTCGGTGGGCAAAATTTAGCATTCCGCAGCCGTGGTAGCAATGAAAAATTATACACTCCAGGTAATGGAAACTTTTTAAAATATGTTGAATACCTACTTTAGTTTGATCCTGTCATGAAGGAGCATCTACATTAAAATAACTGATCATGAAACACAGGTTCATTACTGAGGAAAAAATATGCAGAATGAACTGATTCAAATCCTAGTAAATGCCATTAAAAAGAAAATTGTAGAAGCTGCCCATTCTGCAAAATACTTTTCAATAATACTGGACTGTACACCAGACGTGAGTCATGTTGAACAAATGACAATGATCATTCGTTTTGTGGATATGGAGAAGTCTGCACATAAAGATAATGCTGAAGTGCTCATAAAGTGCAACCCCCCCCAATAAATTAAAAACACTTTTTAATATATTTAACACCATTATAAATGCTGGAGGCAAAGTGGAGTTTGGGGTGGAGGCTGACAGCTCATGACCCCCCATGTAATAACCTTGAAACCCCCTGAGGGGTCCCGAACCCCAGTTTGAGAACCCCTGTGCTAGATGCTGTTTGGAGGCAAGCAGTTTCTTTTACCTTGTGCAACATGTTTGTCTTTTTTCTCAGGCTCAACATGCTGTTGGGAGATTCTGACTCACCATGTGAATTTATAGAATCATAGAATATCAGGGTTGGAAGGGACCTCAGGAGGTCATCTAGTCCAACCCCCTGCTCAAAGCAGGACCAATCCCCAACTAAATCATCCCAGCCAGGGCTTTCTCAAGCCTGACTTAAAAATATCTAAGGAAGGAGATTCCACCACCTCCCTAGGTAACACATTCCAGGGTTTCACCACCCTCCTAGTGAAAAAGTTTTTCCTAATATCCAACCTAAACCTCCCCCACTGCAACTTGAGACCATTACTCCTTGTTCTGTCATCTGCTACCACTGAGAACAGCCTAGAGCCATCCTCTTTGGAACCCCCTTTCAGGTAGTTGAAAGCAGCTATCAAATCCCCCCTTATTCTTCTCTTCCGCAGACTAAACAATCCCAGTTCCCTCAGCCTCTCCTCATAAGTCATGTGTTCCAGTCCCCTAATCATTTTTGTTGCCCTCCGCTGGACGCTTTCCAATTTTTCCACATCCTTCTTGTAGTGTGGGGCCCAAAAGTGGACACAGTACTCCAGATGAGGCCTCACCAATGTCAAATAGAGGGGAATGATCACGTCCCTCGATCTGCTGGCAATGCCCCTACCTATACATCCCAAAATGCCATTGGCCTTCTTGGCAACAAGGGCACACTGTTGACTCATATCCAGCTTCTCGTCCACTGTAACCCCTAGGTCCTTTTCTGCAGAACTGCTGCCAAGCCATTCGGTCCCTAGTCTGTAGCGGTGCATGGGATTCTTCCATCCTAAGTGCAGGACTCTGCACTTGTCCTTGTTGAACCTCATCAGATTTCTTTTGGCCCAATCCTCTAATTTGTCTAGGGCCCTCTGTATCCTATCCCTACCCTCCAGCGTATCTACCTCTCCTCCCAGTTTAGTGTCATCTGCAAACTTGCTGAAGGTGCAATCCACCCTCTCTAACTGTGAAACTACTTAGTCCAGGGGTGGCCAATCTGAGCCTGAGAAGGAGCCCGAATTTACCAATGTACATTGCCGAAGAGCCACAGTAACATGTCACCAGCTCCCATCAGCTCCCCCCCCCCGCCACTAGGAGGGGGGAAGAAGTGAGGGCATGGCAGGCTCAAAGGAGGGGGTGGGAAGGAGTGGGATGGGGGCAGGACCTGTGGCAGAGCCACGGGTTGAGCAGTGAGCACCCCCGAGCACACTGGAAAGTTGGTGCCTGTAGCTCCAGCCCGGAGTCTGTGCCTATACAAGGAGCCGCATATTAACTTCTGAAGAGCCACATGTGGCTCTAGAACCACAGGTTAGCCACCTCTGACTTAGTCAGACAAGATGGGAGAGTCACACTGATACTTTGAACCCGCTTCGCTATGAACTTGGAAACATTTATGATGCCCAAATTGAAATTTCTGATGATACTACCTTTACTGGATCATCTGGCAATACGGCACGTTCAGATGCAGAAGCTCTTGCAAATGGCCTTTCCAAGTTCAAATTTGTGACTTCACTCATTTTGTGGTATAATATCCTTTTTGAGATTAACCTCACTAGTAAGCAGCTTCAGGAAAAGAACTTGAACATACATTCTGCTATTCAAAAACTGCAGCAAACTAAAAATATTCTGGAGGAATTCACAAGTGATGAAGGGTTCGAAAGAACACTGGTAGATTCTCTCAAGTTTGCTGAAGAAATAGACTTTACGACAAATTTTAAGCAGAGCCAGTTCACATTTGGCAAAAGAAACAGCAGTTTTCATATGAAGGATGAGACACACCCATTCAGAACCCAAAACAAAGGTTGAAACTGAATTTCTACTTTGCAGACCTTGATACTGCTATTCACTCCGTTGACTAAAAGATTTCAATAGATGCAGCAGCTAGAGTCAGTATTTGGCTTTCTATATGATATCCACAGCTTGCAAAAGAAAACAGCAAAACAGATAAGTGAATTTTGTATAAAACTGGAGTCGGCATTGATTCATGAAAATTCAAAAGACATTGATGCTACAGATTTGTGTAGTGAGCGTCAGGCTTTTTCAAGACGACTTAAGAAACATTCCACTCCTGAGGTACTGAAGTTTGTTTGTGAAAATAAACTCACAGACAGTTTTCCAAACATTTTTATAGCTCTACACATTCTTTTAACTTTGCCAATTTCCATAGCTAGCGGGGAACATAGCTTCTCAAAGTTAAAATTGATAAAAGCATATCTGCGTTCAACAATGGTGCAAGAGAGACTAGTTGGACTGGCCACAATGTCAATAGTGCATGAAATAGCTGGAAAACTGGATCTAAAAGAACTAGTGACTGAATTTTCAAAACTTAAAGCAAGAAAAGTCATGTTTTAAGAGCACAGAGTGTTTTTTATTGGGAATGTTTTGTAAATACAGGTTAAAGTTCATTGAAGAGTTTTCTTTCTTTCTATATTGGATGTGGTGGTAATGGCAGTTACAGCAGGATAGCGTAATGGATGGTTTTGGATTTGTAGTAATAAAAATTATAATCAACATTTTAAATGCATTTTTAGTTGAAATCTGACTGAAATATCATCTAGCTGTCATGTAAAAAAATCTATTCTGAAAATTTCGTGTCTCCATTTTATCTGATCTCAGAAACATTGGTTGGACAGACGGACAAACCAAAAAATTAGGCCTCTGTTTAAAAAAAAACACTCAAAAAACATTAAAAGGAAAAAAGGGGCAAAATGTTTCCCAAAAACCTCAGCCTAGATCTGCCCTTGGGGTTTGGGAGCGGGCGCTGCCGATTGCATGGTTCGCCTAGGGCGCCTGTTGTTGGCAGCTAGTCTAGGGCAGCCCATGGTTGTTAGAAGGAAGAGGGAGAAAAATTGTTTTTAACCTCTGAGGATAGGACAAGAAGCAATGGCTTAAATTGCAGCAAGGGAAGTTTAGATTGGACATTAGGAAAAGCTTCCTGTCAGGGTGGTTAAGCACTGGAATAAATTGCCTAGGGAGGTTGTGGAATCTCTATCATTAGAGATTTTTAAGTACAGGTTAGATAAACACCCGTCAGAAATGGTCTAATTATTACATAGCCCTGTCTTGAGTGCAGGGGATTGAACTAGATGCCCTCTCGAGGGTCCCGTCCAGTCCTACACTTCTATGATTATAGGCAGGGCTGGTAGTACTGCCTTTTTTATTAAGGTTGCCTGGCATATCCCAGTGTAAGATCCTCTTTTCAACTTTCAGTTTATAACTTTATTTAGGCTTAAATTTTCTACGCTGGGTGTCTGCCTCAACTTGGAGGTGCAGTGGAGCGGGGGGGGGGGGGATGCATGCAAATATTCAGCTAAAATGTTTCACTTGTTTCCCAAGAATGAGGCTTGGAATAATACAATGTTTTACAAAGTGAAAGCAATTCCAAAGATCTTTACTTTGAACAGCACTAGCACCTCCAGGTTGCTTGTAGGGGGCAGGGATGGGGAGGAGCAATTATTTTAATTTTGGTAGGGCGTGGCCTTTGTGTCAGGTATGTGCCTTTTGATTTTCCTGTGAAAATCCATCCAATTTGTAGCCCTCTGAAAAATATCAGTACACATATACTTAGTAGAGACTTAGATTTTAGCAGCTAAAATCTCCAAAACTTCTCTGTGCACTGAGCATAGAATCCTAGAAATGTAGAGCTGAAAACCTTGACAAGTCATCAGTGCAGAGGAAGGACCATATACATAGGACAGCCGTGAAAGGTGTTTGTGTAACCTGTTCTTAAAAACCTCCAATGACAGGGATTCCACAACTTCCCTTGGTAGCCTCATCCACTACTTAACTATCTGTACATTTACAAAGCTTTTCCTCATATATAACTGAAATTTCTCTTGCTATAGATTAACATTTAGGAGTGGACACAGAACGACTGAATCCCATCCTCCTTTTTCCACAGCCCTTACTATATTTGAAGACTGTTATCAGGTCCAGCCTCAGTCTTCTTTTCTCAAGACTAAACAAGGGCAGGTTTTTTTAACCTATCCTCATAGGTCAGGGTTTCTCAATCTATTACCATATTTGTTGTTAACCTCAGGACTCTCTTCAATCTGTCCACATCTTTCTTAAAGGATGGTACCCCAAACTGGACTCTGTATTCCAGCCAAGGCCTTGCCAGTGCCAAGTAGAATGGGACAATTACCTTCCATGTCTTAGAAATGTCACTTCTGGTAGTACATACCAGATTTATATTAATTATTTTTTCCAATTGCAACTTTTTGTTAGTTCACATTCAATCTGTGATCCACGATAAACCGTGGATCCTTTTCTGCAGTATTACCGTATAGCAGTTTTTCCCCATTTTGTAGTTGTGCATTTGATTTTTCCTTCCTCACTGCAGTACTTTGCATTTGTCTTCATTTAATTCCATGTTGTTGATTTCAGACCAATTCTCCAATTTGTTAGGGTTGCTTTAAACTCTAATTCTGCCCTGCAAACTGCTAGCCGCCCCTCCCGTCTTAGAGTCACCCACAAATTATATAAGCGTACTCTCTATTCCAGTATCTTAGTCATTAATGACAATATTGAATTGTACTGGACCAAGGACAGGCCCCTGTGGGACCCTACTAGATATGTCTCTGAGTCTGACAGCAAACCACTGATAATTACTCTTTGAGCTCTTTGTGCCCCCTGACCACTGGCACTGTGGAGGAGGAAGTTCCCTGATTCAAATAAAAAAGGGAGAAGAGCCAGACCTAGAAGTATGAGAGGGAAGGGAGCAGATTGGGAGATAGAGTCTGGGGGCAGATTGGGATAGGAAACTGGCAGGTGAAAAGAGGGAAATTGGGATTAGGATCTGGGAGGAAACTATTGGGAGTTGGGGAGGTGCATGGGAGGCACTGTGAGTCAGTGGGTGGCAGGAGACTGGGACTAGCTGAATAAGAAGACTGGGAACTAATAGGGCAGAGGAAAAAAGGTTTGGGGAAGAGGAGACAGATCTGATAAGGATCTGGGATGTGAGGGGACACCCTGTCTGGCTGGACAAAGAAACTGGAAGAAGTAGCTGAGGGAGATGGGAACACGGATATTGAGCAACAAGTCTTGGTAGGAGAACGGGACTATGGGTCAGTTGGAACAGAAACATTGGCTTGTGGGGGTGGGGGGGGCAATTGGAGGACAGGGAGAGAGAGACTAATCAGTGGGTGGGTGAAAATAGGACGGGGCAAGGAGACTGGGGACAAGGAGACGGGGGATGAGGAGGAGACTGGGACTGAGACAGGGAATTCAGAGTGCTGAGACCAGGACTTTCTGGACAAGGAAATTGAGATGAGAAGCAGAGACTGGGATTGGTTAGATTAACTGAATGGGACTGAACAAGAAGCCAGGGGTAAGAAAGAGACAGAGCTGGGTCAGGGATGGATTGGAAAGGATGACCCAGAAAGAGTCAGGGGAATGGGTTGAAGTGTCTGGGCCCACAACAGCACACTTCCCTCCAGAGCCTGGAATGGAACCCAAGAACCCCTGATCCATTCAGCAAATATGTATGAAATGCACTAGCAAAGCTTGTGTCTCATCCCGCTCTACTGTCAGCCCACAGAGAGGATGACAACCTACAACTGCTATCTGTAGTCCATTAGCTTAAGTGTCAGAGGTCTGTGTGGCACATCTAAAGGTTGTAACCCTGCTGATGAAATGTGGGTGTCATATGATGCTACTTGATGGAAACTGGGGTTTTTTTCAGTTTGCTTTTTTAAAAACCTTGGAAATTACACACAACTCTTCTCTGTATTTAAAAACAAAACAAAACAAAGCTTTAAGGTTGCAAAATCAAGCACTCAAAAGTTAGGAAAAGCCAAAATTAAGGTTGACTGTGAAACTTAATTTGGTCCCCTTGTGCATACACATTATGATACAGTCTTTATTTACATGATTACATATTATGTTTTTCCACACTTGCCCTGCCTCATTCAGTGCATAAGAGAGAAAGGGCTCTAGGAATTAATCACAGATGCCTAATAAAGGGGAGAGAGTTGTATGTAGAGCCTCTGCTTCATTTGCTGTATAAATTGGAAGGTGTGTAGTGAATGTGACAAGGGATAGCAAAAAGGAAAGGATAGTCTCATGGTTAAGGCAGTGGAATGCAGTCCTGGAGACTTGAATTCTATCCCTGCCTCTTCCAAAGAGCTCCTCTCTTATGGTAGATAATTCTCTTGAACCAAACTTTTCATTAATTGTGTGATGCTTATTTTCTGGGTGATCCACTTGAGACCCTGAAGTCTGATTTGCAGAAGTGTTGATCACTGACAGCTGCAACTGAAGTTAACAGAAGCTATGCTTTGAACATATAAAGCATATATAATGCTAAGTACTCTGAAAAATCAGGATGGAGGTATCTCAAATTGGGCACCCACAATTAGTGGATACTTTTGACTTTAATCTCTCTGTTACTCAGTTCCCCATCTGTAAAATGGGGATAATGCCACCTCTCCATCTCAAGGATGTTGTGAAAATAAATTAATTATCATGAAGCACTCACATACTAGAGCTGCAGTTCTCAAACTGTGGGTCATGATACCAAAGTGGGTCAGGAGTTCTTTTGAATGGGGTACCAGCACTGGTGTTAGACTAGCTGGGGCCTAGAGCAGAAAGCTGAAGCCCAAGCCCCACTGCCTGTGGCTGAAGCCAAAGTCCAAGGGCTTCATCCCCTGGCAGTGGGGCTCGGATTTGGGCTTCAGTTTCCCAGGGGGTGGGGCTCACACTTGGTCTTGAGCCCCCCCCCATATGGCGAGGCTTGGGTGTCAGCTCCGGGTAGCAGGCCTCAGGCTTGGGCTCAAGCTTCAGCCCCTAGGCAGCAAGATTCAGGCTTTGGAATGTGGGGCTGTAGCCCAAGCCCTGACGTGTGGAGCTGAAGTGGAAGATTGAGGGCTTCAGCCCTGGGAAGCGGGGCTTGGACTTCGGCTGTTGCCCCAGGCAGCGGGACTCGGGCGACAGCCCCCAGTGCAGGGAGGTAGAGTAATACAGGGCACTGGAGTCATGTAGTAATTTTTGTTGTCAGAAGGGGATCATAGTGCATTGAAGCTTGAGAACTGCAGTATTAGAGTAATGAGAACCACAGAAAATCCCATGAGGAAATTAATAATTCTCTCTTCAGAATAGGGTTCAAATAGTGTTCAGCCTGGGGCTATACATTGAACAACAAGGAGAAAACATAATATTGAACAGCTGCTCAGTAAGTGGTCACCATCCATTCTGTGCACTGAATGAGGCATGGGTCTTGTAGAAAAAACAGTATATGATTATGTAGGTAAAGACTGTACTATAATGCATATGCATGGAGGGCTGAACTAAGGTTGCACAGGCAACCTGAATTCTGGCATTTCCTAACTTTTCAGTGTTGGACTTTGTACCCTTAATAATGTCTCTTAAACCTAGTCTTTTTGTGTGTAATACTAATGTCTGTAGTTCATCTTAATTAAAAAATGTGTACTTCAATATCAACTAAAAATGTAAATAAAAGATTTTAGGAAGTTAATATATTGTGGAAACATAATATATTCTGTAAATATAATGGCAAGGGAGGGAATAATTTCATTCACATAGTAAAGATTTCAAAAAGATAGGGAAGTAGTCTAAAATTAGCCTACTGTTGGTACAATCACATGAAAAAAATAGTTCAAAGCTGGTCAAATACTATAAAATACTTTAAACTGTAAGTAATAAAACTTTGTTTTAAAAGAAATGGACTGCCTGACTTAATCCCTTTTACTTGTAAGACTGCAAACAGAGAAGAGAAGAATGATGTAAAATATTTGAGTTGTTCATACTATGTTAGACCAACATGCATCTTGGTAAGGTGACTTTCTTCATAATTTCTCCTGTTATTTTAATGAAACAATGAAGGACAAAATTAATAACTTCCGATCTGAACACAACTCTCTCTGTAGGATGGTTAACAGAAGTTCAACAAATAGGGGTCAATTCCAAATGAAAATTGAAAGTTTAGCTTTTCTAGCTTATTTTACAAGAGTGAGTTAAATATATCTGAAAAAACGTAAGTAGTTCTCTGATACAAATGTGGACTAGAACCACAGAAGTCAGTAGCTGAGTTAATAGACAGAATGATACATATCCTTACAATGTGACTTATTTTCTTCCTCTGCTAACTAAAACAAATAAGCAAATCTAAAGATACAGAGCTTATTCATATACAATGCACCATGTTATCATCAGTGAAAGCTTCATCTTCTGTAACATCTTACGCAGTTGGTATTCCATTACATATTACACATTTCCCATTACTGAGTGTATTTAATTTTCTTGATTTACCCTCATCATTTCTTGATGTTCCAATCAATTTTAAATTAATAGACTGTCTTCATTTCAAATATGCAGTCTACATTTTACTGACAGATTATGAACAAGACAAAAGACTGATTATGTTTGTTGAAGTATGCCAAGCTCCTTTGATTTTAATGCACTACTTTCTACTCTTCAATATTACCAAGAAAATCAAGGTGCAACTTACGGTAACTGGCCCTCAATCTAGATTTAAGAAAGTGATATTCTCCAACAAAACTCCCTTAACTATTAAACCGACAATAAAACAAGATTTTAAAAAGTTGACTAAATGTTCTGTATCAATGTCTTTATAGGTACGTAGGAAATAATATTAACGAGTCTTCAGTAAAAGAAATGGCAGGTTTAATGTTTGCCGTTAAATAGTGCCTTTTCACAAAAGTTAATGAGTTAAAAGGTCATCAACTTAAAATCAGTTCTTTTCTGAATATTTACCTATGATCCTGACAAGCAGCACCCAAGATTACTATAATTGAAAAAGATTAGAGTTTTTCCCAATTTATTTGTACATTTGACAGTACTCGGGAAAAAGTAAATTTCAGCACTTCCCTTATTGAAGACAATGGGATTACTCATATGAATAACACTATGCATCTGAGCACGTTAACAACCTGCTGGCTGAATTTAAAGAAATAATATAATGTGAACTAAAATACTTTTTTGTATTGTTTCAGCCATCTAGCTTTAACAAAAATAGAAAAATGTAACAATCAACCATACTGAGTTTATAGTTTTTTTTTCTCAAAATCCCACTGGAAAATTCTGAGAAATATAATAAATTAATGTCCTAGCCTGTACAAGGTGGCTGGAGTTCATGTAAGGAGGGCAATAAACCAATATAGTCAAACATGCAAAAAGGACCTACTTGGCTCTCTTAAGCCAAATCCTGCATGAGGGAAGAAGGAAAGAGAACTCATCATCCTGATGGGCTTTGGAGCCTGCTCTCCTCCCCACAAGCCATCACAGGATGCCACTTTCCAGGTGGGTACAAAATCCTTACCCTTATCGGACAGGTACCCCAGAAACAATCAAATAGCAGTTGTATTTGAAGATATCTGTTTTAGGCAATGGACCACAACTGTAGGATTTGTTTTTTATACCCTTGGGAAATAATTTACTGTTAATATTTATGTATTACTTATAGACATTTATTTTAGAGCCTGAATCAAAGCTCATTGAAATCAATAGGGTTAACATTTTATGTGGGGCTTCTAAGAGGCACAGCTCAAAACTTGAAGTCCAAGAAGAGGTGGGACTGTGGGGCTTGAAGCCATCTTTATGCCCTCCTAATCCTGTGCTGCTCCTGGGACTAGAGTGGCCCCGGACATAATTTAGAGAGCTTGGAGTTATGGCAGCCTCCTTGCGCTGCCCAATGAGCTGTAGCACTGCCCAGAATCTCCACCGTGCTGAGTGCTGCAGCCACAACCCTGCAGAACCCTCAAACCCTGGCATGCTCCCTATGCCGTGGCTTGTGAACGGATGCTCAGAAGGCAGCCTTATAGCTGTCTTCTGAATTACCTACTCTGGGGGAAGTCCTCTCCACCACCCAGAGCTTTTAAGGCCTCTTCACGCCACCTTGGGCTGTAGTGTAAAGGAGCTAGAGAGGGGGTGTGGCTCTCACTCCAGAAAGCTTTCCATTGACTTTAGTAGACTTTGGATCAGGCCCTTATCTGGAATACTGTCTCCAGTATTTTTATAAAGATTACACATTTGCTTTACTGGCCATATTCAGATCAAATTCTCTCTTTAGTCAGATTTCATGGTTCCCTGAACCTCAAATGCACTGTACAACTAATTTTTTGAAGCTAATATGCTCATGGCTAAACATGAATTGTTTGCATTTAAATTACAGTGAAAGGAACAGATTATCAAAATAAAGGGCACAGTTGTAAAATCTTCAAGACAAACCTCTCATTTGTCTCATTAAATTAAATGAGAATTTTACCAGAGTTTGTCCAGATTGGGACCAATATCAAGTAAACATGAGACATCCTTCCCCGTCCCAAACTAACATAGACCCAGACACTGCAACCACTTATGCACATAAGTAGCTTTGCACTTGTGAGTAGTCCCATGCAATTCAATGGGACTACTCACATATGTGTGGTTACTCACACACACCAGTGTTTGCAGGATCATGCCCTAAATTGTAAAATCCTGTTATTTATGTCACTCAGCCAAGACTGGAAGAGACAGTCCCTCAGAAAAAATGACAGAAAAATATGCATTCACATGGAAGTAAGAGTTAGCATTTTTCAGTCAAGAGTTTGCCTTCAGAAAGTGAAAGTGTGTTCCAGTATTTTCTAAAAATCATCTAAATCTATGGACATCAAGGTTTTCAGCACGATTTTGGGGACAAATATTAATATTTGGAAAAAGTTCCAAACAAATACTGTACTGGTACAAGAAAAAATATAGTAATTTGTCTCTGAGCAAGGGGGCCAAGAGTGGGGAAGAGGAGGGAGAAAACCAAAGTATGACCTTTTCCAACACAGTCATTTTAGTAAAAAAAAAAAAAAAAAAAATGAAATTTTTGGGTCTATCTAAAAAGAATCTAAAATGAACACAAATTATATTACAAATCCTTTACCTAAAGAGTACAAAGAACTGCTAACTCAAATGGCAATGTACAAGAACAATCTACAAGCCGAAAAACAGAGTTGAAAAAATTGGAATTATATGGGAACCTTTTATGAAATACTTTATGGAAAGCTGATTTCAGTCCAGAGTAAAGAAGACTGCTTAGAAGATGCACAGGATGGAAGCACTGAGCCACACTCCAAAGAACAGAGAAGGGGGTTCTGTTCTTTTTCCCTATTTGGATTGCTACTGATTTTGTCTGCCATTTAAGAAAAGTTTCTACATACTTGGAAATGAGGATGAAATTTGGAAACACTGGAAAATTAATAAAACTTCTGAAAACCAGAATTTTAGACTACAAAAATGTATGTAAAATATCCAACAAAGGTTGATGAAATAACTTGTTACTCTTGATTGCGGGACAAACTACCAGTAATCTCAAATTACCAAACCAGTGGGATCGTTTAACAAAGGTGTTGCTGCAGTAGAAACACAGTATGTTTCCCAGCATGACTGACAGACTGGTAATTTACAGGCTACACTCATAGTGAGTAACAATGACTTTTCAGATTTGACAAATTCACATAAATCCCAATCTGTACATATTTTTAGGAAGAAACTGAAAGAAAGTATTTGAGTAATCTTGCACCACTATATTCCAGTTACCCCATGGGTATTTTACTACTGCACGAAAACCTTTCCAGTAGGTGTTACTATGGGTATTGGAACAAACTGCTACAGTAAATACAGTAACTCTGCTCACTTAACAGAGGCACTTTTTCGTTTCAATTGGCAAGCTGTCTAAGTTTGGTCTGGTTGTGGAAGGTTGTTAAACTTGTAAATTAATGGCTAAGCAACGGAGGAACTAGAGTAGACAGTCAGTTGAACGAGACAGAGACTGACACACACCTATCTACACACATCTGCACATATCAATAAACTACAGAGCATCTCTCTCTACAAAAAAAAACATTTCAGTGGCAGCATTCTACGATAAGTACCAAGAGTGTTCATGATTAGATCATCTTAAACTACATCTCTTTGTATATATTATAGCACCACATATTTTATATCTCAGTGTTGCTGGAACTCTTAATGCACCCATCACCATTCCCATGTAAGCTGGTCTACTGAGAGACAATTGCTACTGGTTTTTAAAAGACAGTCATATTTGCTCCTGTTGCCTAATAGGTTTTACACAAGAGAAAAGATATTTTAATGTATCAAATATTATAAGCATAAATGACTGTGATATGGGAAACTTATAACTGTCTTTTCGCTTTTTCTTAAACTGTAAAACAGAAATGGAACCATAAAGTTTAGCTTGACAGAAAGGTATTAGCCTAGTGCATTAAAGTACAAAGATAGGAGGGACAGTTATTTATGAAACACTGTTCACCATTATCCTTTTGAGATTCTACAAAAGGGGATAATATTGATGCATTCCCCAGTCACCTTCCCCCTCTCCCCCCAGTGTTAACAAGTAGGAGTGTGTTTTTGATGCTCCCAATTTGTCAAGATCAGGTGAACAGAATGGTTTTACAGAGTACACTATTCTTACTCCTTCAGGGGCTATAAAACCACATTAAACTCTGCTGGTTATTAATAATTCATGGCAACTTCCTTAGTTCACTACAGGGGCATCACTCTTAGGGCATCATTCTTATTGAAAGAAGTTAACAAAGAAAGGCAGATAAACAATGTTACAAGCAAAACTGGCAGAAGCCTCCCATGAATCCTGGGACACTGAAAGCCCCAAAGGACTTCAGTTATTAGTTTTCAGAGAAAACCTGGCATCCTACATCACTGCCCACAGTGTACAACAGGGTAAGGTTAACAACTTAACAGATCTATACTAGTTCACTAAAAATAGCTAACCTTTCCCCACCTACTAAGATTTGGCTAATCTGAAAGTTGAAATGTCAAACATTAGTGTATTTGGATGTGGATGTGTTTATTATGTTAGTATTCAGAAACAGATTTCTTTGACTTGAAAACTTTACTCCAATTTTCAGTTAAACAGAATACTTTCCATATGAAATGATTAAGAGGCAAAAATGTTTGATGGGGAATTTTACCACATTTCTATTCCAAATGATGTAGAAAAACAAATGATTATTAAAATTGTTTAACTGCTTTTTGCATTGCTCTTTCAACCGTTTTTACACTAATCAGAACTTTAATATGTCAGTCTGTAGTGGATTTTCCAGAATGCCAATATTACTTAAACATAGCTTTTATATATTTTTTTTAAATTGGGGGGGGCGGGCAGAGGAAAGGAGAAGGCATGGTTCGATTCTGCTGGTTAGAATACAAATCTGAATTCCAAGATTTTAAAGAATGGATGTCTGTGTGTTCAGCTTTATTACTCTCCACTTTTACTTGTATTCATATTTACAGATACAAAAGAGCAGTTTAACACTGGTAGTCTTGATTGGGATTCAATCTAATTTTTTTTGTACAAAGCCCATCTCCGGTGCTTTGAACTCAAACACTCACAACTGTCAATACTATCCTATCTTGTCCACCCCTGCCATCTGCTTCGCAAGTCAGTGTAATCTGTAGGCAGAAATAAGAAGAAATTGAAAATATTTTGCAGCTGTTCTGCTTGAGGGAATGAGAAGACGCTAAATCAATATCACTTGTCATTTCCCAAGAGTGCTGTATTCTCTCAGACATTTAGACCATTTATTAATTTAAGCAAAGGTCAAAACAAAAAAAATTTTAACTAAACAAATTAGCATGCATCTCTATATGGGAGAATAAAATACATACAATTATACTGAATTTGAAAAACAAATACTGTGGAGATTTTTATCTAGATGTTTTCATCTAGGATGGTCTGGGAAACAGGCAGAAGCTCATGAAGTTATATCCTCCCATGAAAGCTAAATGTCCGATACCATAGCTCCCTCATGTTGTTTGAGGGACTGCATCTGTGATGTCACCCACTTTCTCGAACAATATACATGTAAAAAAAATGCAAACATTTCAGGACTAGACAAATGAACAATTCACAAACTTAGACATCCCCCTTATTACAGCAAAATAGCTTTTGGGGATTTCTAAGGAATCCCATCAATGACCCTCTTAAACCTCTATGCAAACATCTTATACTAGCAGCCAATGTAGGAAAACATAGAACTTCAAACAATGTTATAATTGGACAGAAAAGTTTGAAACATCATTTCTATGGAAAACTTGTTCACTATGCAAGTTAAATATACTGACTTCATAGTTACGTGGTCACTCTTTTTTCTGAAAGAGCTGAAGAAGGAAATACCATCCGGTCAATCCCCAAATATTATCTAACTTTGAGTTCACTGAGCTCTCTCTCACTTTCAATTTCTTGTTCCTACACCTGCCTACTACATACAAAGGCCTCCATAACAAAGATTGTCTTTGAACCATCCAGATTCATCTTTCTTTTTAGTTTAAGAATATGTGGGTTTAAATTGTTATGAAGTTGATATATTGTCAGGATATGAATGGATACTTTTAGGTGTGAGTTTAACTGTTCATATGGGAACCCAAAATGCTCAGTGATTGCCAGTTTTATATAAAATACCAAGACTAGATTACCTCCATATGAAGCTAGAACTGAACTTAAAATCCCCCACCCCCATCACAGCTGGACGGGGTGGGCGTGTTTGGTAAGACCACAGAAAGAATGCATTGTTCCTGGAAAGAAGGTAGAGCTGGGAGAGGGCAAATAAGAGAAATGCCCTTGCCACCTCAATGGGCTGAAGAATGTTGGTCGGAAAAAGCAGCTAATTTTTCCTATTCAGCTTAAACTAAACTGAAATAAGTCACTTTTAAACCACAATAAGCCTGTCCACACAGCCTTTTGAACCAGTTTTAACTATACTGTTTATCACTGATATCACTCAGGCCTCCTTTAAGGATCGTTTAGTCAATCTTTACAGAGTGCTTTAATGATAAATGCAATGAATAACATTTTCAAAAAGGCCTACATGACTTAGAATTGACTTTCAATGAGACTTGGACTTCTCAGGACTTAAGTCAATTTGAAACTAGGAGTTACTTTTTCCTAAGTCACTTAGGTGCTTTAGAAAATTTTTCAGTGTTCTGAAGCATCTTTAACACAGCACTTGCAAATTATGTGGTGGCTCTGAAATAAGATAGCATAGCAGACTGCCAGAGAACATTGAACTTTAGAGAACCCTAATGTATGGCTTTGTCTACACTGGCACTTGTGTCTGTAAAACTTGTTGCTCAGGGGTGTGAAAAAACACCCCCTAACAATAAAAGTTTTAGTGACAAAGCTACCGCCCCTCATTGGAGGTGTTTTTATTTTGTTGCTGGGAGAGTTCTCTTCCAGCAACAAAGAGCGGCCACACAGCGCACCTTACAACAGTGCGAATGCGGCAGCACAGCCACGCCACTGTAAGATGCGCAGTGTAGACATAGCCTATATTAGATTATTAACAGACCACTTGACCGTGAACATTCAAGGTATATCCAGGTACAATTATACCTTCTATGCAACTGAACATGTACATCTTTATATTCAATATTAATGGATGATGGCAGAATAGCACTGGTGGATAACCACCAGTGAAAGGGTTTATAAAACATTCCAATTCTCTATACAGTGTTTTACCTCATACAGTATTAGTGTTCAAACATGTCTAGTGATTACCAGTTTGTAAGTTCACCCCACTTCTATTATTTCTGTGCTCAATATATGTTACGTGATATATATCTGATATTTTACTTTATCTTTAAAAAAGACTAAAAATTTTTTAAAAATTACAAGTACATATTTTGAAATGAAAAAGGATATCAAATATGATCACATAAATTTGTGCATTCCATCGATAAGCAGGTCACATGGTTTAGCAAATCTGATTTATATATTTCTTTAAAAAAAGAAACCCACTCTGATTACAATAGGAGTTCCAGTGCTAAATTTCATATACAATAATAAGGAGCTGATTGTGACATAAAAATCTGCCCTGAAAAATGGGCAACAGATAGCCATGTTGCTCCTGAAGCAGATCAGAGAACTAACGGTGACCCTAAAACTCACAATTTGTTCCCTGGTTCCTTGCTTCCTTTGCAGTGGGAGGAGAGGGTGAAACGATCTGCTACTTATCTATACCAGTATACCATTCACACTGGCTCTCCTTTGTTGGCCAGCACACTGAAGATGGAGGGAGCAGAATCAAAGCTCTGCTCATTCTCTACCTCTTCCCATTCATTCCCTGTGCAAGAGAGTTGTAGCATGTCTTGTGAAGGCTCTTCTCCTGTCTGTGCTGTCACCAAGAATGTGAGTAGCTTATGCAGAAGAGTAAGGAGACACCTTGGATCTTCTTACTGCCCTTTTGTAAAAGCAAGTGACAAGCCTGCCCAATGGGTGGCTTGGGTTTTCTTAACATAGTTCAATCATTTTTATACTATTGTAATAATCACACTTACTGAAAAGAAGTAATTCTACGAAAACAAAATCTTCTGCTTTTGAAACATTTATATCATTTTATTTGATTGTATGATGTCATTGTAAAGAAGATCACCATCCCTTAATTCTCAAGTAATGATATGCAGCAAGTAGACATACATAATAGTTTCATTAAGTTCAATAGTTCATTCAGTAAAATGAACAAAGAAAACAAACATTTCTTGATCTTGTATCTGACTACCCACTCCCATCCCCACATTTGGGTAAACTGTAAAGTAAATTAAAGCTTTCTCCTTATGCACAGTTCTTTGTCCCTGAAAGATTGTCTGATCATATTCATCTTAAAAAATGAAGTAAGCTGTATTCATATGAAACCAACTTTCCCATGTGTACACTGCAATCGCAGCTTAAATTGGTTTGCAGCAGGTTGTCTACTTCATCCTAGTTCAGGGGAACTCATTAAATAATTGGTTCTAAAATAATATGTTTGAAATGAAATGGGGATTCATAGTACACAATAATTTCACATAATGTTGAGTGAGAGGTTTTTTTTAATTGCTTAAACAATTACATCAATGAGTGCCAAAATGGTTTCTGTACTGTCCGTTGAAGTTCCTTCTACTTTTCTCCCTTTTATATTACACTAAACAAACACAGACATGGTGAGTTCTTCTTTAATTTTGAAAATTCAGCTATGACCAAAATATTTTGGGATCAGTGTCATGTAAAAATGAAAGCTGGAAAGGTCATGAAGTTAAAGGTTTAAAAGTGTACTGTAACAAAAATATTTTTGAAAAGATGTCATCAAATTTTAAAATATTATCGGACAGAGATTCAGTAAGCTTTTAAGAAAATATTTTACTTAATGAGAGGAGGAAGAGATTCAAATTGTCAGTGAGTCCACTAAGTGTGATGGCGCCACAGCTCTATGGATTTCACTGAATCTAATATCATAAAATAGTTTTCACGCAGTGTTGCAGATTACTATTCCGTATGCCAAGATTCTACCTTCTAAGAACACAAAATTCCAGCAAATGGAAGAATGTGTCAATGCACAACAACTGTTCTTTGGCCTGATACAATGTCAATTAAAAACATGGTGGAAATCTTTTTATAGTGTAATATTTTTTAAAATGAGAAAGGAAATTATTTTATTAAAATAACTTATAAAGAATGATAAACAGACAAATATAAGTAAATTCAGAGATACAAGTGAAATTCTAATTACCATGCCTAATTGTGGGTGTGCACGCATGCATACTCACACCGTATAGTATGCAAAAATCAACCTAGATTAAGAGTACTTAACCCTCAGCAATTCTTAAGCACAACTGGGAGGAGGACGTTATGGACAGAAGCAGTCAGTTTAGTTTAGATACTTAGAGGTAAATATTCAAAGAGCAGTGCAAGGATTAGCCACATGACTCCCATTGATTTTAGTGCAGAGTACTGAAGTCCTCTATCCACAGAACAGGTATGGCAGGAAGTGATACTATAACGTTATCAAGTGCCTCCCCAAGCTTAAAATGTTTATTGAGAGTCAGACAGCCAAAGTCCCATGCTATGCATTAAAAATCTGAGTTTTAATGTTATTTCAGTGCAGTGTTTGGTATTTAAATAGGTCTGTACTGCATTTTCATTTTACCTGTATGGGAATAAGTATGGGAGAGCAGCAGGAAACCTTCTATTATAAGAAAGAAGGGCATAAAATGGAAGCACAATGAAATAAAGAGGCAAATGAAGGAACTTTTCTTTTCCTTTATTAGAAATATAGGAAACAGATTGTGCTCATCTTGCTTAGGGCCAACAGCCTGTCTCCGTAACACAGCTCACTAAGGAGTTTCGCTGTGTTAAAGAGTAAACCAGATGGGATATTTGCTTCCAACAAGATAATTCTCATGGATAGTGTTTTAAATACTGTAAAAGAAACTTTTTAGCTTCATCTGCTATTTCAGCATATATAATGCAGGCATGGGGAAAAAATGAAAAGCCCAATAAGTGTAGAAAAATATAAAAAAAAAATCAACACATTGAATTCATTAATCCATTTTTAGGATTTATTCTGCCTCAAACACAAAATATACAGCAGATTTAAATTAGATCTAACAGAAGATTAACAGCATAACTGATCTGAATAAAACACTTTACAAATTATATAAAGTCAGTTGAGGCCATGTACTTGTTTTGATGGTCTGACTGTGGAGCTGGTCAGGTATGAGATGGCTTTAAGGGAGAATATTTGAAGTGTCAACAGATCATTGTACTGAGAGTCTGGTGAGACTACAATGAATTAGCTTTTGTTCAAGATGACCAATACAGTGGTCCCTAAAGGGTATCTGCTTGGCTTCGTTCTAACAGGTCACTGTGGTTTACTGATGGCCTGCAATAGGAGAAGCAAGAAAAGGCACTGGCTAAAGTGCAAATGGTAGAAGTCTTATGCTAAGTCTGAGCAATTATGGAATAAAGTATTTTTATAGTCTTGTGCCCTAACCATGCAGGACGAAAATAAAAGGTTATTTGTTACCACCACAGTGTCTGCAAAGTCAGCTTCTTCAATCCAGGTTACAGCCATTTTGTTAAAATATCAAATTTTTCTCATGGTGAGGAATTTTGTAGATAAAATAGCTCAGCTCTGGACTGAACTTTTTGCTTTTGAGTGATCAGAGCAACATCATGAAGGAACAAACTCAGTCTTTTCTGATTGGGTTAAGCAAACTCTGCCCAGTTATCAGTTCATATCACAAAAACCATTACCATTATTACACCAGGCATTAATTTGGACCCTTATGGTGCAGTCTCAACAGAGAGGGCAAGGATTGCATTGAGCTTATTGTTCTTCACAAATAGCTGGTAGCAGCAGAATGAAGGGAGTGTCAATTTGAGCCTACCACCTTCTTCTTCCTCCCCTGAACAAGGCAGGAGCCACTTGTTGGACCTTCCTTCCCATCTCTCTACATGGCTAGGACAAGTATGATTACCCATAGGGAAGCCAATTAAAGGCCCCGCCTTCCAAAATGCCTCACTTTCTACCAGTTGTTGACAGCAGCAACACCTACAGGCCCTCTCAGCCCAGCAACCTCCTGATGTCATCAGAACCTCAAATTCAAAACCTGAACACTGGACTTCTTAAATGGGCACAGAGACTGAGCTAGTCTCTCACTCCTACAGATGATTCCTCTAAGTCAGGTGTGTACATATTGGTGGGGCAAACTGGGGAGGCTGCACTTCTGCTCCCTATGCCGTACTTTGTCAATGGCTAAATAAAAGACTGCAGGCTCCATGGCTGTCAATCAAGTACTAAAGTAATTAAAAAGTGGATGAAGCATCTGTAATTAAATTCAGTATTTAAGCTTCTTTCCCAAATTTTATTGATCTTCATATTTTGTTTTTAAGCAACACTGCCAAAATCTCCTCTCAACATGTGAAAGTTCCATAAGTTTTGGAGGTACAGCAATACTATGAATTCTCTCAGCAGCTGGCTCAACAGTACAGTGTGATGCCATGTAAAAAAAAAGAACAGATCTGGTACTGTCAGTGATCAGACCATTAATGCTGATTCAGATCAAATGAGATGCCAAGCAATAAAGTGCTTACATAGCAAATATAAACGGAAAGTAGCTTATTTTCTTATTGTACTGCTTTTAACACAAATAACCCTACCTATTATACTAAAGAGAGTGAACAGAACACATACATATGGTAAAATAAAGCACAAAAAGTACCTAACTATAATAATACATTAGTAATAGAAGAGCATCTCAGTACCCTGTGTTCCCAGCCAAATTAAATTTAACTTGTGTATTATATATAGAAAGGAAAGGAAAGCAGAAAACCTTCTCATCTTTACCAGAGCCAGCCAAACCCCACCCCCCTCAACCTTTCATTCACAGAGAAAACACCCTATATAAAAATAACAACAGTTCTTTCACCAGGAAGCAAAATGGCCTTCCAAAGTGTAAATAAAAACATACAGACAGAATTTCAGATGTACACTTTGTGACAGACTAACAATATCTTGCAATATCCTGACTGAGTTAAGTTAAACCTTGTTGAATTAGTGTTAACATCTTTGGAGTTCATTGTATCAAAAATGAAAATATTTATATACTACTGTGAGATAGCATGGAACTTCTTTAGCAGGAAGACTAGGTTAATTCAATCTCTGGAAGGGATTATAAGACTCTTCAAAGGACCTTTTGAAACAATGTAAACTTTTAAAATTGAGGGGGTTTCTCTAGGACAGTGGGAGCCACAATTGGCCGAACCTGCGGACGCAGCAGGTAAACAAACCGGCCCAGCCCGCCAGGGGCTTTCCCTGCACAAGCGGCAGAACAAGTCTGGGAACCACTGCTCTAGAAGAATGGAATATATGCTAATATAATTTCTCCAGTTATCAACCTTTGAAGCTGTCCCACCCCACCCCCGGGGGGTGGGGGGGACGGAAGATACACATATACTTATTCAAAGTGGATTCTCCAGGGACCCACAAAGACAAAGAAAGGATTTCTGGCTAAATAACCTATGTTTAGACCAGCTTAGGGCCCTCTTCCTGATCCAGTAAACAGACAGGACCTCTGGTCCACAGAATTCCCCAATCCTTTGGGAAGGATTGGAAGGACTTGGCCCATTGAGGCTTCGTAAGACTTGGTTCTTATTCTCTGAAGCTGCACAGAACTGGTAACCACAAGGACTTCCCCTAACGTGGAGGACTGAAGGACTTATCCTGCCAAAATCCCTGTTAGGACTGGGGAGTTAATTCTGGTAAATTTATTAGCATGCATGTAGATTCTCTTATTGTTTTTAATATGTTTTTCTGCCATGCTTTTTACTTTATGAATAAAGTAGGCTTGCACAGAAAGACCTGTATGAGAACTTACATCTGTAGGAATTATACTGTAATCAGTATCTAAAGAGAAAGCAAGGAGGTTTCTTGAGCAACCTGTCTATACTGGGAAATTCACAGTGAAGACAGGAAATGTGCAGCCTGGAAATATCCTGGTCAGAAGGCAGAGATATGCAGGTCTCCATCCAAGAGAGGTAACAGCTGGGGAGCTGAACGCCAAGAGTGGGTGCCCTTGCTGAACCACCGAGGGGAAATACAGGTGCAGTTGTCCTGAACTGTGACTTTCTTATTTGTGTTACTCAAGTTTTGGCTCCCCTATTCGATGCATGTAGTGCCTGGTTTTCAGGGGTGCTGAAGAGCCACAGCTATGCAGCTCATTAAAATTAGTGAACACTCCTGAAAATATTTGGCTTTACTCTAAGGTAGCAATAATATGGCCATGTTCTTCAAAACACCAGTAGGAAAAACAACAACAACCCCTCTACCCCCCGCCCCGGAAACTGAAGAAAATCCTTTCTCTTTTGGGAAAACCCCATGAAAGAATGATAAAAATACTTTCATGTCTCAAATTGGATTGACTTAAAATTTTCTCTGCCATGCTTTAGACATTCTAAATACTCTTTGACTTTGTCCTGTCATGTTTCTTCAATCAATCACAGAGTAGACTGGAATCAAATTGAAATGACTGGATCAAGAAAAATCAAATTTTTTAACATTTAGTTTCAGTAATCTGATTATGAAGCTTTTAGTGATATTGTAATTACTTTAAGTTTTTACCATATGTTTCTACTGAAGATTATTCCAGGGAGATCATTGCATCAGGAGAGGTTTGCAATGCAAAGCCAAATGTGCCACAAATATTTCAGATCACCTAAAAATTAAAGTTGAGGGGGAACCATAAGAGTGATGCAGTGTGATGTCTAATATGAAATATCATATTTCCACCATCAAGATTTTTTATTTTACACCCACATAGAAAATTAAAATGCATTTGTTTCCATACTCTCAAAGGCAATATTATGTCATTGGATAACAGCAAGGACAGGAAAACATCAACAATCTGTGGGAGATGAATAAAAAGCAAAGCAGCTGACCCTTGCTCCTTGATTTCTAGGAAGATTTGAAGGAAAACCTAATATTAATTTGGTCAGTTCTAATTTACACTGATTTTGTTGTTGTTGTTTAATGTTTCCACAGCAGCTATCAAAGTGAAAGTCCTAGCTATTTCAGTTTCCAATGAACCACTTTCTTCTAAGATTAATTAATTATCCTCAATTTCGTACATTGCTAAATTAATTTGAATTTGAAAAATGTACAATTTGACACAAGACAGTTGCATTTTTCAGGTTTCTGGGAACAAGCTGAATTAAAGATGAAATTCACCCCTGAGCAGAGGGCCTGCACGTGCCCATTCACTGCTTAAATCCCACTTCATCTCCTGTTCAAAGGCGTGAATTTCATATCATGGGCCAAATTCTGAACTAGGTACATTGTAAAATAGATTCTTTGGGAGGCATGAAGAAGCACTCTTGTCTTCAGGTGTTCCAAAGTTGTGTTCAAGAATACACCAGGGATTTTCCCAGAATAATTAAAAGGCCAATGAAAAACGTACAGGATATAGTTCAAAGAGAAGATGCTGAAGCGGTAAACATAGGATGTAGAAAATAGAAGTAAAAGCAAATAAAATACAATACATGGAGTGCCAGGAAAGACTGGAGGAACCAAATTAATGGTGGGAGGATAACCTCATTAAAAAAACAAAACACATGCTATTGAAAAAGCAATGGGGGAAAAAGGCAAAGGCTCCTGACAGCCTCAAAGTTTTTTTTATATCAAATACTTGTTTGACAATGTGAATGAGTTTGTCACAAAGTTCACCTCAGTTATCACAAGTAAGCTTAATATATAAGACTATGGTTATTTTCTCTTTTACACTGCTATATTGTAAGAACTTTTTATAGACTTTAATGGGACTTTGTAATGACGGGATAAAAGTGAGTAAGAACCTCAGGATCTGGCACAATGTAAATACATTGCTTGTTCCACCTTCACACACAGTGCAACACAAACAAAATATCTGTGTTGGAATCTACTCTCCAGATAGCCCCACTCTTTCATTTCTTCTCCACTAATATACTATCACCTTGCCATCCTTCAAGCTGCCATGGAATGAAAAGCGCTTCCTTTAGTTAGGATCTTTATTAATCTTTACAAGCTTCTTACACTCTTAAACATTAAATCAACTACTTTTCCTTTATACACTGACTTCAGGATTACATGCCCTTGCAGTGGAAGGTTTAGGTTCAGAGTTTAGAGGCCAAATTTTGCCTTTACCACCAAACACAAGAAAACACACACAGAATTTCAAATCCAATGGTATAAAGAGAGGCAGAACATTCTGATCATCTTAAAACAGCAGGAGATGATAATAGGATTTATTTTTTTCTTCACACCATAAGAGCAAAGTCACAGGGACAGTTGATAAACAATTAAAGAACTTTGAGGTGTAAATATAAAGGATGCGAGATCTTACAAGATACTATCATCAGAGACACCTGAGCTCAGACTTTGGGTTCAAATGGGAAGCCACTTCGGGCAGAGTATTCTTGGTGAGGTATTCTCAACTCTGGAATCAACTTTCCTTCTTCAGTTCAACAAAGCCCAGATCTGCTGGCTGCCTACACTCTCTAGGATTTTCCTTGAGAGACAGGGTTGAAATAATGGAATGGGGATAAGTGTTATGGGACTGTCTTTTGGTTTTGGTTACTTTGTGTTTGTAGAACGTAAAGTGCAAAGAGATCATGGTCCATGCCTAGGGCTTCTAGGCAGTTTGGTAATACAAATAATAAATAATAATAATAATAATAATAATACATCAATCTATATGACAAAGTTTCCACTAATGGTTTACTTTCCCCTGGGTTTCCACTAAATAGAAGAACTTGGAAAAGCTTCATCACTCAGAGTATTATTCTTTGCCTTTGTGGCCTAACCACTTATACAATTGAGAAGGTCTCAAGAGACTGTCTGCTACTTGCAATCAATTTATTCCAATAAATGTGGATAACTTCTGTTTCTAATTAAGAGGGCTAACCCTTAATGAATAGGTTATCAAAATAGTATACAATAATGTCTTGGGGCTTAAATACATTTTAAAAAATTCAAATTACTTCAGCATGAGCCACTTAGCATTTGCTGCTGTCTATTCTGCAGCATCAGGGACGTACTTAAATACCTGGCTGTGCCTTATATGGCTGATCAGTTTAAATATAAACTTTTCTAATATAACCGGCAATAAACAGAATCTGCAATCATGTCTCATGCACAGGCAGGATTAAACACCTTGATAAGGAAGTTGTACTTTCATATTTATTACATCAAGAACTTCCAATCTTTTTGCGTATTTTTATTTGTTTGCTAATTGGAAAGTAAGTCAGTTAGAAATTTAAATATAATATAATCTTATATGTATATAGTGCCTTTTATATCATAGGTTCCTAAAATATTTTACGAACTCGGAGCCTGAGCCTGATGTCAGTGGGAGCTGAATGTGTTCAGTGCCCCCTAGAAGACACTCATCCCCATACAGAATCAGGCCCTATATTTATATGTGTACACCCTCCTCCCCCACATCCCCCATCCCTGTAGCAGTCAGCTGGTGCAGAACATGCCATGTAACAGTGAAAGGAAGAGAGATTTTGGCAGAGGGTAGTAGGGCAATCCATATTCTGGTGTGTCAGGGGAACTTTACTGTCTACAGAGAGGAGAGATTTGAGAGTAGCAGCCATGTTAGTCTGTATCCGCAAAAAGAAAAGGAGTACATGTGGCACCTTAGAGACTAACAAATTTATTTGAGCATAAGCTTTCGTGAGCTACAGCTCACTTCATCGGATGCATTGTTAGTCTCTAAGGTGCCACAAGTACTCCTTTTCTTAGAGAGGAGAGAGAACTTCAGGGGTGTATTTTTTCTGTTTGCTTGCTTTCTTGTTTGTTTGTTTGTTTTTAAAGGCCTTCTCTGAAAGATCCAAACACAGGAAACTGCAAAGAAGAAGGTGTTGCATTATACATCAAGAATATATACACTGGCAGATCAGTTGAAAGTCTCTGGATAAAGATAAAAGGGGGAAAAATAAAGGTGATGTCATCGAAGGGGGTCTACTATACACCACCAAATCAGGAGGAGGAGGTGGATGAGATATTTCTACAACAAATAAAAGAACTATCTGAAACACAAGACCTAGTAGTAATGGGGAACTTTAACTATCCAGACATCTGTTGGAAAAGTAATATGGCAAAACACAACATTTCCAGTAAGTTCTTGGAATATATTGGGGACAACTTTTTGTTTCAGAAGGACAGCCATTTTAGATTTCATTCTGACCAACAGGGAGGAACTGGTAGCAAATCTGAAGGTGGAAGGCCATTTGGGTGAAAGCAGTCATGAAATCATAGATTTTATGATTCTAAGGAAAGGAAGAAATGAGAGCGGCAGAATAAGGACAACGGACTTTAAAAAAGCAGACTCTAACAAACTTGGAGAACTAATATGTAAGGTCCCATGGAAGAAAATATAAGGAATAAAGGAATTCCGGAGAGCTGTCAGTTTCTCAGAAAGACAATATTAAAGGCACAACATCAAACTATCCCAATGCAAAGAAAGATAAAAAGAACAGTAAGAGACCAGGATGGCTCCATCAAGAGTTCTTTACTAACCTGAAAATAAAAAGTGGAAACATGGATGAATTGCTAAGGAGCAGTACAAAAGAATAGCACAAGCATGTAGGGACAAAATCAGAAAGTATAAGGCACAAAACAAGCACTTAGGAAGGGACACAAAAGGCTAGAAGAGGTACTTTAAATAAGAAGCAAGAGAAAGACAAAGGAAAGTGTAAGTCCTCTACTTAGAGGGGAAAGAGCGCTAATAGCTGATGACATCAAGAAGCCTGGGGTGTTTAATGCCTATTTTGCTTTTCTCTTAACTAAAAAGGTTAATCGTGACCAGATACTTAGCATAATTAATATTAACTGCAAAGAGAAAAAAGAATGAAAGCCAAAATAGAACAAGAACAAGTTACAGAATTTATTTAGGTAAGCTAAGTATATTGAAGTCAGCAGGATGTGATGAAATTCATCCTAGGGTACTTCAGGATCTAGTTGAAGCAATCTTGGAACAGTTAGCAATTATCATTGAGAATTCATAGAAAAAAGGTAAGGTCCCAGAAGAATGGAAAACATAGTACCTATCTTCAAAAAGTGGAACACAGAGGACACAGAGAATTATAGACTAGTCAGCCTAACTTAGATAACTGGAAAGATACCGAACAAATTATTAAACAATCAATTAGTGAGCATCTAGATGATAACAGGGTTATAAGGAATAGCCAGCCTGTATTTATCAAGAACAAATCATGCCAAACCAACCTTATTTTCCGCTTTGACAGGGTTACTGGCCTAGTGGATGGGAGGAGCAGTAGATGTGATACAACTTGATTTTAGTAATGCTTTTGAGACAGTCCCACATGACACTCTCATTAGCAGATTAGGGAAATGTGGCCTAGATGAAATTACCATAAAATAGGTGCACAATAGGTTGAAAGATCATACTCAAAGAGCAATTATCAATGGTTCACAGTCAAAATGGGAAGGTGCATCTAGTGGGGCCCCGAAGGGGTCAGTCCTGGTTCTGGAACTATTTAATATTTTCATCAATGTCTT
The DNA here is from genome assembly GCF_965152275.1 of Natator depressus. Lineage (NCBI taxonomy): Eukaryota > Metazoa > Chordata > Testudines > Cheloniidae > Natator > Natator depressus. Next base: position 123,140,033 of record NC_134236.1, read on the forward strand.
GGATAATGGAATGGAGAGTATGCTCATAAAATCTGCAGAGGACACCAAGCTGGGAGAGGTTGCAAAGACTTTGGAGGACAGGATCAGAATTCAAAACAACCTCGGTAAATTGGATAACTGGTCTGAAATCAACAATATGTAATTAAATAAACACTAATGTAAAATATTTCACTTAGGAAAGAAAAAGCAAACGCACAACTACAAAATGGGGAATAATTAGCGAGGTGAAGGTACTTCTAAAAAAGATCTGGGGGTCATAGCGGATCACAAATTGAATATGAGTCAACAATGTGATACAGTTGCAAAACAGGCTAATACTATTCTGGGGTTTATTAACAGGAGTTTCTTATGTAAGACACAGGAGATAACTGTCCTGCTCTACTCAGCACTAGTGAGGCCTCAGCTGGAGTACTGTGTCCAATTCTGGGTGCCACACTTGAGGAAAATCTCCATCATTGGGGATTTTTAAGAGCAGGTTAGACAAACACCTGTCAGGAATGGTCTAGATAATTAGTCCTGCCACAAGTGCAGGGGACTGGACTAGATGACCTCTCAAGGTCCCTTCCAGTTCTATGATTCTATGAAAGATGTTGATAAGTTAAAGAGACTCCAGAAGAGAGCAACAAACATGATAAAAGGTTTAGAAAACCTGAGCTATGAGGACAGGTTACAAAAACTGGGCATGTTTAGCCATGAGAAAAGAGGACTGAGGAAGGACCTGATAACACCAAATATATTAAGGGCTGTTAAAGAGAAGATGGGGATCTTTTTTTCCCCATGTCCGTTAAAGATAGTACACAAAGTAATCTGCTTAATCAGTAGCAAAGGAAATTTAGGTTACATATTAGGAAAAATCTTTCTAAATATACTGATAGTTAAGTACTGGAATAGGCTTCCAAGGGAGGTTGTGGAATCCCCATAACTGGAGGTTTTTCAGAACAAGAGTTGAGAAAAACCTCTCAGAGATCATCTAGGTTTACTTGGTTGTGCCTCAGCACAGCAGGCCAGACATGATGACTTCTCAAGGCCCTTCCAGCCCTACGCTTCTATGATTCTATTTACCTGACATTATTTAACCATTGGTTTCAAGAAGTCTGAGTATTCAAAATTTGAAACATTAATTATCCCCCCTTTTTTCTGACCTACTGATAAAATGAATTCTGATATCCGCGTTAATGTTGTGTATAGAGGGCAATACTAAAAAGACGGAAAGACAGAAAGAAAGACCTACCAAATCCACAAAAGAACCCAACCCTCTATATGCTTTGTAAGATACAAGAACTTTTCTGCATATTTCCCATATGCCATAATACACGGGTGGCCAACCTGAGCCTGAGAAGGAGACAGAATTTACCAATGTCCATTGCCAAAGAGCCACAGTAATACAACAGCAACCCCACATCAGCTCCCCCCCACCCCTCCCAGCGCCTCTCACCCACCGGCAGCCTGGCCGATCAGCGCTTCCCCCTCCCTCCCCACATCTCCCAATCAGCTGTTTCCTGGCATGCAGGGGAGGAGCAAGGGCATGGAAGGCTCAAGGGAGGGGGTGGGAAGGGGTGGAGTGGGGGCATGGCCTGTGGCAGAGCCAGAGGTTGAGCAGTGAGCACTCCCCAGCACATTGGAAAGTTGGCGCCTGTAGCTCCAGCCCCGGAGTCGGTGCCTATACAAAAGAGCTGCACATTAACTTCTGAAGAGCCACATGTGGCTCCGGAGCCACAGGTTGGTCACCCTTGCTAATATAACATTAAGATTTACTTTAGTAAATGTAACAAGATTCTTCAGATACAAAACTTTCATAGAATCAACGTAATTTCCAAACACAAGATAATCATATATATAACTGCATCAAGCACTAGATTTTATCGACTTGCAACTGGCTCAAAAACAATCAAATGAACAAACAAACAAACCAACAAAAATAAAAAACCACCATCACCAAAGAAAGCAGAGAGGTATGCAGGAAATACGGGAGCTCCGCGAACTGTCAGATATATAAAAGCCTTTAGATAATTTTATACTATCAGTTTAAATACATTAAATGGTATGATATCATATCTTCAAGAACTGGGATCTAAGTAACCACTTTAGCACCTCTCAGATTACTTATTAGATGAAGCAAAACACATATTACTGGGAACTGTTGACCCATGTACCTCACTTGAAAACCCCACTGTTCAAATGAAACACCCACAGTGATACACAGCAGCAAAGGCATTAAACTGAAAGGCAATATTGGCTTGAAAACAAGCAACAACAACAAAAAGATATTTCAGCATGTCATCATTACACTATTTGGGTAACATCAGGGACACAGTTCCTGATATATAACAGATTGGGAAATGAGCTGCCTTCAAAACATGCACCAGTCCTTGGCCTTAAACTCCCAGTGAGGTATATCTATATTACTGCATGTGCATTATGAGAATTATCAGCCATCTGTAATTTTCTGAGCACAGAATGTAGGTTTAAACTCACAAATCTAAAATTATACCACTTATTTATATAATTGTTAGAGGATGGATCTCTAATCCCACTTAGCACATGAAAAAAGGGATAAGAAATACAGAATAGTAACTATTGTCTAATACTGTCTTGGTTGCACATGCACAGCTGCCACTGAAATCTATGGGAACTTAAGCACACCCTTCCAAAGGCAGAATTTGGCCCTAAATCCGAAAAAACCCTAACAGTATAAGGTATATTTTCACACCAAAATACATAAATAAAATGTTTACAAGAGTTTTGGTCTTTTAAAAGACATAAGAACAATCAAAATTATACTCCTACAATTCATGTATGGCATATCACTGATTTTAGAAGTCCCCTTTATAGAACAGTACATTCATTCAGATCCAAATAACAGTCTATTTTTATCACTCTCCAGTACCTCTGTATTTGTAAGAAGTCAGCAAGTTTGGCAGTTCTCAGAAATTTGTTGCAAACTTGATAGGATTCACAGAACAATAAAGTAATTTGCAAGGTATAAGATCTCATGCTATACAGGTCAGCTAATCCTTGGAATGATTAGGAGGGAATACTTTTCACCCTGTAAAAGCACTGCATAATTGGCCAGATACTTTTTTCCCCTTTCCAGTGGATGAGACTGAAGTATAAGGGTATGTCTACACTACGAAGTTAGGTCGATTTTATAGAAGTTGATTTTTAGAAATCAATTTTATACCGTCGATTCTGTGTGTCCCCACTAAGCGCATTAGGTCGGCGGAGTGCATCCTCACTACTGTGGCTAGCATTGACTCAGAGAGCGGTGCACTGTGGGAAGCTATCCCACAGTTCCCGCAGTCTCCGCTGCCCATTGGAATTCAGGGTTAAGCTCCCAATGCCTCATGGGGCAAAAACATTGTCGCGGGTGATTTTGGGTACATGTCGTCAGTCTCCCCTCCCTCCGTGAAAGCAACTGCAGACATTCTTTTCGCACCTTTATTCCTGGGTTACCCGTGCAGACGCCATAGCACAGCAAGCATGGAGCCCTCTCAGCTCACCGCTGCTGTTGCAAGCATTGTAAACACCTCGCGCATTATACTGCAATATGTGCAGAACCTGGCTAAGAGACGGCAGCATGAGGACGATTGTGAGGAGGACATGGACACAGATGTTCCTGAAAGCACAAGATGTGGCAATTGGGACATCATGACAGCAGTGGGGCTGGTTGATACAGTGAAACGCCGATTCTGGGCCCAGCAAATAAGCACAGACTGGTGGGACCACACAGTCTTGCAAATATGGGATGATTTACAGTGGCTGCAAAACTTTCGCATGTGTAAGGCCACTTTCCTGGAACTCTGTGAGTTGCTTTCCCCCACCCTGAAGCGCAGGAATACCACGATGAGAGCTGCCCTGACAGTTAAGAAGTTAGTGGTGATAGCCCTGTGGAAGCTTGCAATGCCTGACTGCTACCAGTCAGTCAGGAATCAATTTGGAGTGGGCAAATCTACTGTGGGGACTGCTGTGATTCAAGTAGCCAATGCAATCACTGACGTTCTGCTATCAAGAGTAGTGACTCTGGGAAATGTGCAGGTCATAGTGGATGGCTTTGCTGCAATGGGTTTCCCTAACTGTGGTGGGGTAATACACGGAACGCATATCCCTATCTTGGCTCTGGACCACCTGCCAACCGGTACATAAACCACAAGGGGTACTTCTCAATGGTGCTGCAAGCACTGGTGGATCACAAGGGACTTTTCAACGTGGGATGGCTGGGAAAGGTGCATGATGCTCGCATCTTTAGGAACTCCGGGCTGTTTGAGCAGCTGCAAGAAGGGACTTACTTCCCAGACCAGAAAATTACTGTTGCGGATGTTGAAATGCCAATAGTTATCCTTGGAGATCCAGCCTACCTCTGGCTCCCATGGCTCATGAAGCCATACACAGGCAGCCTGGACAGTAGTAAGGACCAGTTCAACTATAGGCTGAGCAAGTGCAGAATGGTGGTAGAATGTGCCTTTGGATGTTTAAAAGCTTGCTGGCGCTGTTTGCTGACTAGGTTAGACCTCAGCACAACCAATATTCCCATTGTTATTACTGCTTGCTGTGCGCTCCATAATATCTGTGGGAGTAAGGGGGAGACGTTTATGGCAGGGTGGGAGGTTGAGGCAAATCACCTGGCTGCCAATTTTGAACAGCCAGACACCTGGCCAATTAGAAGAGCACTGATAGGCATGCTGCGCATCAGAGAGGCTTTGAAAACCAGTTTCATGACTGGCCAGGCTACGGTGTGACAATTGTGTGTGTTTCTCCTTAATGGAAACCCGCCCCCTTTGTTGATTTTAATTGTAAGCCAACCACCCTCTCCCCTTTGATCATAGCTGGCAAAGGAAATAAAGTCACTATTGTTTTGAAACCATGCTTTCTTTCTTTATTAATTTTAAAAAAAGGGAGATAACTGATAAGGTAGCCCGGGTGGGGTAGGGGAGGAGGAGAGGAGGGAAGGACAAGGCCACACTGCTTATTGCAGCCAAACTACAAATCAAAACTGTTTGAATGACAGCATTCTGTTGCTTGGGCCATCCACTGGAGTGGAGTGGCTGGGTGCCTGGAGCCTCCCCCCGCGCATTCTTGGGCATCTGGGTGAGGAGGATATGTAACCTGGGGAGGAGGGCAGGTGGTTGTACAGTGGATGCAGCAGCAGTCTGTGCTCTTATTGGCTTTCCTGCAGCTCCACGAGACGCCTGAGCATGTCCGTTTGCTCCCCCATTAGCCTCAGCATTGCATCCTGCCTCTTCTCATCATGCTCACTTAATGCTTTCCTGGACTCTGCCACTGAATGCCTCCATGCATTCAGCTGTGCCCAATCAGTGCGGGAGAACTGCATGAGCTCAGAAAACACGTCATCGCAAGTCCGTTTTTTTCGCCTTCTAATCTGCGATAACCTCAGGGACGGAGATGATAGGGGGAGCATAGAAACATTTGCACCTGCAAGGGGATAAAAAGGGAGAGTAAAATTTAAGATGATACATTTTTGAGAACAAAAGGGAGACTCTTTCACAGTGAATCAAGCAATTCACAGCAGACAGCACATGTGCTTTAGGTACAAGGTCGCATTTTGCCTTTTATATTGAGCGCCTGCTGGTGTGGTGACACATCACACACGGCTGGGCAACAGAATTTGATTTCCAGGCAGCCATGATAAGCCAAAGGGTGCACGGGTTTGGCTTCTAACACCTTCATAACATGTGGGAATGTTTTCAAACTGCAGCGTCCTCCTTTCCCATAGCAAGCAATGCCGGTTGGGTTTGACATTTAAAAGGAGGGGCTGTGGTTTTCGGGTGGATGTGCAGCACACACCTCCCCCAACCCCTCCCCAAGGTTATTTGGGATGATCCCTTCACCCCTCCCCCCGCCGCATGGCTATTCTCAGGGATGATCCCTTTTAGCCAAGCCCAAATAGCCCAGCATGAATGTGGTCCTTTTGCTGTTCTGTTACAAAAATTCCCCTATTTCAACTAGGTGACCATGAATGATATCACTCTCCTGAGGCTAAGAAAGAAAGATAAAGACCGAATGTTGCTTGAATGTGACCAAAACCCAGGGCCATTCGCTGCCATGCTTTGTGCTACAATGATTCCAGACTACTTGCTACTGGCTGACCAAACAGGAAATGGCTTGTTGTGGTAAAATGTCCTACCGTGGAGGACGAAATAAGGCCTCCCCAGAAACCTTCTGCAAAGGCTTTCAGAGTACCTTCAGGAGAGCTTCACGGAGATGTCCCTGGAGGATTCCCACTCCATCCCCAGACACGTTAACACACTTTTCCAGTAACTGTACTAGCCATGAATGCATCCCAAGTCTTCAGGGCAAACCAAACATTAAACACTATTGCTTTAAAACCCTGTACTGTAGTTACAAATGTGCACTCACCAGAGGTGCCTTCTCCGCCTTCAGGGTCAGGGATCCCGCCTTGGGAGGGTATTGGCTCCAGGGTGATGAAAAGGTCTTGGCTGCCGGGGAGAACGGATTCACCACTTGCCTGCTGTGCATTCTTCTCCTCTTCTTCCTCATCCGTAAAATCCTCCTCCATGTTGCATGAGACTCCCCCCTTGCAGGTGTCCACGGACAGTGGTGGCGTAGTGGTAGGGTTCCCCCGCCCCCCAGAATGCCATGCAGCTGATCATAGAAGCAGCATGTATGGGGCTCTGACCCAGAGCGACCGTTTGCGTCCTTTGTCTTTTGGTAGGCTTGCCTGAGCTCCTTGACTTTTACATGGCACTGCTGTGTGTCCCTGTTGTAGCCTCTGTCCATCATGCCCTGTGCGATTTTGTGCATATATATTAGCATTTTTTCTTTCTGATCGGAGTTCTGCCTGCACAGATTCTTCTCCCCATACAGCAATCAAATCCAGTGTCTCCCGTTCACTCCATGCTGGAGCTCGTTTGCGATTCTGGGGGGACTGCATGGTCACCTGTGCTGTTGAGTTCGCCATACTGACCAAACAGGAAATGAAATTCAGAAGTTCCCGGGGCTTTTCCTGTGTACCTGGCTAGTGCATTGGAGTTGAAACTGCTGTCCAGATCGGTCACATTGGAGCACTCTGGGATAGCTCCCGGAGGCCAATAACTTCGATTTGCATCTGCACTACCCCAAATTCGACCCAGAAGGTCGATGTTAGTGCTACTCCCCTCGCCGGGGAGGAGTACAGAAGTCGATTTTAATAGCCCTTTAGGTCGACGGAACGGGGTTTCTTGTGTAGACACATTCATTATAAAATCGACCCAACGCGGCTAAATTCGACCTAACTCTGTAGTGTAGACCACGGCTTAGTCACAGATCTCTGTTGGAGGAAAGATAATGAACTAGATACACTATTGCTCCAATATAGTATAATAAACTATAAGTTCCTATAAGTCTTAAAGGAAGCCTTCTGACTGTGATAAATTAAAAACCTTTCTTACAAACTCTTTCAACATATATATTACCAATTAATCCTTTATATAGTTCAAGATTTATGTATAATAAGGATGTATTTGCAAAACATTGTGTACTCTGAGGCCTGCTAGACCGAAATGCTTCAGCAGTCTGGAAATTTTGCAGCTGAGTCACCTCCAATTGTACTAGAATGCTACATGTAACCCAGGTAGAGGGGAAGAGACACCTAACCACCTATAATTTAGTTAGGCTGCCTTAATTATCAGAGATGTAGTCTCAACATGAGCTTCAAACTGGGAGTGATCTGACCTTCCCTGTATTATCAATTCAGTAGACATATAAATATATCAGTTGCCACTGAAGCTGAGAATGTCCTGTTACTTTTGGGACTGACCACTAAAACAAACTGCTTACCAAATTACTAGCTAATTTACTAGATTAACCTGTTAACTAATTTGATTTGTTATATTATCCCATTTCCTTTAATTTGACTTGCTATATGTATTTTATCTAATGCTTTTTGCATAGTTATTTAGTTAATAAAATGCATAAAACTGGAAACCTGTCTGGTTAGGATGTTTGTTCTCCAAATGTCAGGGTTCAGGACGTGAGGAGACAGATAACTGACTCAACTCTGTGGCCCCTCTAGTAGTTCTCCAGAGAAATGTCCCTGTAGTCTTCACATAACAGGTGACCAAATACAGATACTTTTTGTTTTTGAAGGAAAGTCAATTTATGTATTGATCATTTCTTTTAATAATCAATGTAGGCTCCAGAACAGGGATGGGCAAACTTTTTGGCCCGAGGGCACATCTGGGAACAGAAATTGTATGGCAGGCTCACAAAATTGGGGCTGGGGTGCACGAGGGGGTGAGGGCTCCAGCTGGACGTGTGGGCTCTGGGGTGGGGCTGGGGATGAGGAGTTTGGGGTGTAGGAAGGGGGCTCCAGACTGGGACCGAGGAGTTTGGAGGGCGGGAGGGGTATCAGGGCTGGGGCAGGGAGCTGGGGTGCAGGCTCCAGCTAGGGGTGCGGGCTCTGGGGTGGGGCTGGGGATGAGGGGTTTAAGGTGCAGGAGGGTGCTCTGGACTGGGATCGAGGGGTTCGGAGGGCAGGAGGGGGATCAGGGCTGGGGCAGGGGGTTGGGGTGCGGGGAGAGGCTCAGGGGTGTAGGCTCCAGGCAGTGCTTATCTCAAGCGGCTCCTGGAAGCAGCAGCATGTCCCTTCCTTGGCTCCTATGCGGAAGCACAGCCAGATGGCTCTGCATGCTGCCCCATCCACAGGCACCGCCCCTGCAGCTCCCATTGGCTGCAGTTCCTGGCACAATTCACCACAATTCACAGTTCACCACAATTCACATTTTCAGAAGAACAAAATGTGAATAAGGCTGCACTCATACAAATCATATTTGAACTATATAAGTAGTTAGTTGGATAACTAGCGGATATGGTAAAATAGGATTTTATATTTCTTGCTGTCCAAGGCAACAAGTTATGCAAACATTAATTATACCATTTATGTCATGGTCTCAGTCTACCCTGACCCATCATTCTGAATCTGCTACAAAACCTAGGTCACCTGTCTTGTTACATTGCTGGCACTTACTTAAACTAGTATTCTCTCTGCATAATTAACTCAAGTGGTTTTACTCAGCTACCTAAAATCTAGTCACACCCTGGCTCTGAGGCAGTTCTAATTTACTCAACATGATATATCAAGGAATGTTTTGCTTTGGTTTGCTTTAGCTTAAAGGAAATGAATATTAGTCTAGTTGAAAAACTATTTTTAAAGGGAGTTACTGAAACATGAGGTAAATATCCTCGATCTAGATACATTGTAAAGCCTTCAAGAATCCGACTCAATGATAAAAATGGATGCCAAAAAGGCAAACTTACTAGTGAATTGTACATTTTGTGTTAGGCTACTGAAAGTACTCATCTACTGAATATCTATAACCTATCTTACCTATAGTTTCCCTTTTTAAAATTCTAGGTCCTTTAATGACACATGAACCCTAAGAGCAAAGAATGCGTACAGTCAATAATAAATTAAAATATAGGCAGAGGATTAAGTATAATTTACAGTATCTGTCTAGTGATGCCTCTTCACCCACACTGACCCTAGCACTGCTACAGACCACATTCCATCACTATCTACCCAAAATTTGAATTAATGGCCAAAATAATAGGAAATAGGAATATTGCAGAGGATAATATAAAGTATCCTGTTGACATTATTAATAATATTATATGTTTTCATTGATCAAGGATGCAATACTACAGTATATTAGAATATAGGGATTGAGCCTATTAAAGTCAAGCATGAATCAATTGGGAAAGAGATATAACCAAGTCTTTAATGTTTGATGTCAGAAAGCTTGTCAACAAACAGAGAAATTGCTCAGATTTGAACAAAACAAAACAATAAAAACCCCTTAAATATGTCCTCATTAGATGCAAATTAAAATGCTGAATAAGCAGAGGGCCACAATTACAGGCTAAAGAAACAGCAGGTAAGAAACTATTTTCATTGATCAAAATATAAAAAAGCTAACATATTATAGTAAATATTCTGCATAAATTCTCCCTTCATGAACATGGAACATTATGACGTAAGAACTTTTGTGTGTGTCAGTTGAAACTTTGGAGCCAGAAAGGGCTTTACGTATCATGACATATAATATGTACAGTACTACCCTGAGACTCTTTTAAGGATACTTTAACAAGTATATGGTTTTACAGTATGCAAAGATACTGGGAACTTTAAGAGCTGCTTAAAAAAACCACCCTTTAAAAACGCAGGCCTTGAACATTAGGATTCTGAGGCCAAAACTTTTACTATTGAGCCATTTAAACTTATCTAATAAAACAGCTATGCAGGGACAGATTTCTAAGGTATTTACGTGCCTAAACATGTACGTATGTGCCTACTGGGATTTTCAAAAGCACCGAAGCAAGTTTGGCACCTAACTTCCGTAGTCACCAGGAACCATTAGCTAGAACTTCTTTGCAAAAAATCATTAAACACTATTTTCCTGCAGACTTCAGATCACCTTAAATATTAACTCATGCATGGTACAGTTATGATAAGTGAAAGGTATGACTTCTCCTCTAAATTATTTATCTAGTGAAACTTGGGCTTTACAATGGAAATGCAAACACTCCTTACTATCATCAATAATAATTAGTACGTAGAGTTTGCATTTCCATTATAAAGCCCAATTTTCATGCTTTAATATCCCAGTCATTTAAATTATATCAAGCTAAAACTTGAAAAGTTGACAGCCTGAATGCAAAGTTTTTTGCTTGTTTCCATCCCCTTATAAATAAATGTGTGTACAGAATGACACTATAATGTTGGTGTACTTTGAAAATCTTCTAATATTCATGAATAGCTATGTGCAGCATCAGATTGCTCAAGATCCACTGCGGTGAATGTCCATGCATGTAAAACTAGATTTAAGCTTACTGTGTTTATTCATGATGAAGACCACACTGGTGAAAATATGTCAGGATTCACTTTCCTTGAAGATAAGTCAGAAGCTGAAGGCATACTATATTAGATCACCGATTTCACTGCAAGTATAGTCTCCATTATGGAAGGCACATCAGATATTAAACTGACACCAAACTTTATCTTAGCTAAAAGACTAATATGAATCTTATTTATTTAATTCATGAACACTTCTGCTCTTCTAAACTACTTTTCCCAAAACTTTTCTCCATTGGATTATACTTCTAAACCTCTCCTCATTCACTTACTTTTAACAATTAAGTTACTGACCAATCTTTTTAGTACACTGAATGAAGAGTGTACTGTAGATTGAGGTGAAGGCAGTACAGTCTTGTGAAGAGGACGAGGCTCTAAAATTCTGGGGTTCTATACATGCTCTTATCATTGATTTTCTCTATATGACCTTGGGCAAGACATTATTTATGTTCATCTACTTAATATGAGTGTTGCTGCTGTTGTATTGTCCAACAATAAACGTATTAGGCCATGAAGTTCGGGAATGAACAGGGTCCTTTGTAAGGCCTTGACCCAAGGTGTCCAACATGAAAAGCCTCACTTTCCTTACCATATCACATTCAGAAGCATGGGCTGACGTTAAAAGTCTGCTCCTGACATATCTTGCAGAGTGGATATATCTTAGTACCATCTCTATTGATTTTCATTCCTACATTGTGTCCCATACGCATTCTTACAATAGTGAATGTTATTTTCTGAGATGCTTTGAGATCAATAAGAGGATCTTTCATCTTCTAACCTTTTATTTCAGTTAATATTTCCCTTGATAGAACATCAATATCCTTAATGACTGTCATTTCAACCTGTTTCCAATCTTCCAGGTTTGGCCAGGTCATCAGCAACCTTACTCCCTTATATCCCAACGTGTGATGGAGTCCATTGAAAAGTCAATTGATTGCCTCACTTTCTGATCCTCAGAGCCTCCTTATGAACCACACCATTGTTAGCATTCTGGTGTCTTCAAAAGGAATTGAGGATCACCGCCTGCAAGTCAATAAACATCACAACATCCACCTCTATTTCTGTTCTGTTTATGTCTTGCAGCGAGGTAAGAATAGCTTTCAGTTTGGCTGTATAGGTCATACATATCCTGAACTAGTGTGCTTTCTTGTACTTTCTCCATTACACCACTGGATGAAGATACTACAACCACCATTCTTAAAAGATTTGTCTGCCGAACCATCAGTGTACACATGAATCTATCTGTCTTGTGACTGATGCTGTTAGATGGTCTTTTCTACCCTTTTTCTCAGTGCAGCCAAGTCCATGTGTTCCTTTGAGCAAGATTCAAAAGGGAGAGAAATTTACTAAAGCAAACAGGTTCATATGGATCTATTATTGGGCATACAAACTTCTTCACACATTCTACTCTACTAACTGTTTCCAGTTCTTCAGTAGCCTTTACAAACTTTTCAAAACAAGATGATTATTTCAGTCTTGATTTGGTTTTCCCATTTTTTGACAGACCTGAATAATAATGACATTTAGGTGGGAAACAAAGACAATTTCCATACCAAATTAGCTGTGCTTTTCTACAATTCTTAAGTGGTTGAACATCAGACTCTTGTTCACAAATTACAGTTGGGGTAGATCTGATGGGTGTTGCTAGTTTTAGTTGATGTTTATAAAATGCCTCGAGATTGCTGGATGACTGATACTAATAGTAATAACTATCATAATAAATGTCTTTCATTAGTAGATCTCAAAGTGCTTTACCAAGGAAGTCAGTATCATCATGCCCATTTTACAGATAGGGAAACTGAGGCATAAAGCAGGAAAGTAACTTGCCCAAGGTCATCCAGAAGGCCAGTGACGGAGCTGGGTCCCAGTCCAGCACTGCATTCACTAGGCAGTGAATAGGGCCAGATCCACAACTGTAGAAGGGCCAGATCCACAACTGGTGTAAACCTGTGTGGCTCCATTGACTTCAATAGTTCTATGGCAATCTATATTAGCTGAGAATCTGGTTCTATATACAAAAAATATTATTACATTGAAAATTATAACTGAATAGAAATGAGGTCTGGTTTTGTTATTCTCTTTATTATATACACATACTTTTGACAAACTAAGCCTTGTTTTAGAACCTTTTAACTGATGGAAAGAGTACCATGATTCCCTTTATTAAGTAAGCCAAATACAGTAGATTTATGATACAGTATCTAACTCCTTCCAGAATCCAGTAAGTTTTTTTCCAATGGATTACTTTCCAAAAGTTAACTGGGTGATTTTGAAAAGTGCCTGGCAAACAGTACTCGAAATAGACTGGATATACTGAGAGATAAACAGTGCAACTTAAAATATGTAATTACATTATACATTTATTACTTACAATTATCATTTTCTGAAAATGGATCTGATAAGTCTTCCCTCCACAGCAGGATTAACGCATGTGGACTACAGATTTCTGGTTATGCAGTATTCTAAGGTACTATTTCTCTAACATTGTGCTTTCCTGTGATTCCCTAAGAAATACATTAGAACAAGTGTTCCGTAGGCATTTAGAGTTGCTTGTTGGTTTAATAGGAAGGAAATAGGTGCTTTTCTTTTTAATATCTACATTAAAATACTAGGGTTCAAAACTCTTTATAAAACTAAGATAGTAATTACTCACACTGCTACTTTTAAACATTTGACATGCAACATACTAACAAGCCACACAGAAAACTTGGATTTGCAAATTATATGTAGAACAGATACAGCTTGCGGGAGGGTGAAGGGTAGAAAGGGAACGGGTAATAAGAATGACCTGACTTTTGAACTATGGTCTGACCTGAAAACTCATGCCTTATAACATACAAGGTAGAGAAGCATTTTGGGAATTGGGAAAGCCAATACAAATGCTTTCATGTGCAGTTCTAAGTGCTAGCTCTGGACCAATGACAACCAAATAAAATACTGATCCCTGAAGTACAAAATTTTGAATTGAAACTCAGTTGAGGTGCTTGTTATCTTTTGCAAATATGAAAAGAGGAAAACAAACTTTGCCCTCATCCACAGTCAGTAATTCATGAGAATAGTCCTGTCTTGCACTCATCAATGCCTGTACATACATATTCTTTTGATTAAATGGGAAATACCAAGTCAAATGACCCATTCTCTAAATATCTGTAAATGCTTAAATTCTTTTCCCTTTTAAATAGTTCCCTGAAATCATTAACTGCATAGCCAATTAACAAACTGAAATTATATATAAATAGGCTACAAAGTTTTAAAAACTATTAATAAATGAAATGGGCAATTCTGGAGTCAGAGTATTGCAACTTCACTTAAAAGGGGAAAACCTCAGGAGACACACAGTTCCTTCAAGAGTTTAGGCAACAAATATTGTCTTTGGTATTTACCTTGCTGAATACTTTCAAAGATGTTATCTAAGAATTAGAATTCAGGAAACACTCGTGACTTCAATGAAGATCCATAACAGTAAAGCTTGTAGCACAAAACCCTGTTAGTCTATCAGTTTGTCCATGGATAGTCTATCAGAAGTCTATTGACACTTACACAACTAATTGGTTGGTATGATGTTCCAAATAAAGATGTCACACAAATAAATATCAATATATTTCCATATTTTGAAGGCTTAGGAGTGTAACCTCTCTACTGAAATAATGAACACATATAAAGTTACAGAGTAACAGCCACGTTAGTCTCTATTCGCAAAAAGAAAAGGAGTACTTGTGGCACCTTACAGACTAACCAATTTATTTGAAATATATTTGAAAATATATTTGAATATTTGAAATAAATTGGTTAGTCTCTAAGGTGCCACAAGTACTCCTCTTCTTTTTACATATAAAGTTATGCTTTTTAATACAATTCAGATTAAATGTCAGCATTGAGGTCTTGGACTACATGGTACTCCATTTCCAACCAAACTGCTGTTGTTATTTCTGAAAAGTTACCTAATACACCTTATAGGATTTTTAATTAACTACCTTACTCATACACCTTACAGGTTCTAAATTAACTGTATCAGCTGAAGAATGGGACTGCAGTGTCACTGTAGATAGTCCAATGAAAACCCATCCACATTGTCCAGCTGCAGCCAAAAAAGCTAAGAAGTCTTAGGATGCATATGGAATGAGATGGTGAATAATACAAGGAACATTATAATGCTTTTACTTCACCCAGTGGCACAGCCTTATCTGGAATACTGCATGCACTACCAACCCATCTCACAAAGGATATTGCAAAACTATAGGGGAGAGCACTGAGAATAATCAACGGTCTGGAAAATCTCTCATACGAAGAGATTGAAAAGTTTAGGATTGTTTACTATAGAAAGCAGACCATAAGACGTACATGATAAAATAACAAATGGTATACTTCTGTTCTCCCTGTCTCATAACACACAAACAAGGGAACATTCAATTAAACTAAACGGTGGGAAATTAAAAATTGATAAAAGGAAATAAATAAGTCATTGAGGCCTAGAACTTTATAAGATTCTAAAAGAGACTGGATATTTATATGAATATCAGGAATATCCAGTTATCATAATTAATTACAACAGATTTTGGAAGGGACAGTCAACTTTATGTTTCAGGTTTTAAACCAATCTTAACTATTAGAAACCAGAATGAGACCTTTGCAAACAGATTACTCTCATCTCCCTACTGTAGGGTTCTTACCCTCCCGTTGAAGCATCTAGAGGCTCCTGTCAGAAACAGGATACTGAAGTAGATGGACCTTGGATGTGATACAGAATGGCAGTGTTTTATATACATCTAATCTTTTGGATTTTGTTTTTTTTTCTTTTTGTCTCAAATAAAAATTTGTTGCCATCCCATAAATCACTCAAGGCTCTAAGTAATTAATATATTGTAGTATCAATAATTTTCCACTAATCAAAATATATTTTTAAATTTTTTATGCATTCACTATTTGCTATAGTGAAAAGACAAATACAGCCTCATTGCTGCCAGCACTTACACACATGCTTAACTTTATATACTGTGCATGGTCCCATGGACTTGCAATCTGATCCAGGTGGGCCACACCCTTATGCCCACACAAATTTTCACTGAAGTCAGTGGGGCTCTCTGTACGAGTGCACGGACCAACCACACAGATCAAATTGCTGGATCTGTAGTCATTACTGTTCCTAACTAAATCATCCACAAGAACACTATACTGTAAGAATATATGATTCCTGTATTTTTGTCAGGCTTGAAAAAACATTATATGTTTAAAATACACACATATATATTTAGCATCTGTCAACTGCTTTGAGACTTTATTGATCAGTTTATAAATGATCCGTTTAAAGTTGATCAAAAGAGTTTTTGTCTTAGTAGGTCATTTCCTACAAACTCAGGTCAACAAGGTACTGTAATTTGCATTAGGTCATATGCAAACCAAATCAAAGACTTGTGCAGATTTATTCCTAACAGGAAGGCTAGGGCTCAGTTCATGGACTTTCGACATGGTCTTCAAGCAAGGTCTACTGGCCACACAATAAGAAGCAAATGACATTCAAGCCTTTCTTACCTTCAAAATTTTAAGTCACATATGCCTTTTTAAACTGTATTATAATAACTTGCTAAAGAAATTAGAGGAATTTTTAAAAAGAACAAGAGTTGCAGTTCTGTAAGCACATAATGTGATCTGATCTCTGTAGAATTCATCAAGATATATAAATATTTGGATATGAAAACACTTTTTTCATTAAATCAAGCTGTCTCATAAATGCTTTCTACTGCATTAGAGAAAAAAAGAAACAGATATACGCAACTAGGCACAGACTGCAGTAGATGTTGCATATAATATTCACATAGAATAAAAAAAAATCACAGAGTTGCAAAATTACACTTAACTTTCTTTTGCCTTTAAACGGTTTAAAGAGAATAACAGTGCACTAACATTTTGGAAAGCCATACATTAATGAGAAAGGAAAGAGAATTTCTAACTGTAAAAATAATGGAGATTATGCAACAATTTCCAAAGAAATTCAGTGACAAAACTTTTAGAGGATGAATGTCTCATCTATACATCAACCATAAAATTGCATACATTTAATCTTGATTAGGTCTCAGATAGGAGACAAACACTCAATATGAGAGACACGGAAAAAAAGGTGTTTAAAATCAGGGGGATGGGAAGAATTCCTTTAAGCATAAATAACTTTATCTAACACCTCAATTCTATGCTCTTCTTGTTTTATCTGTAATTAGCCAAATAACAAAAATGAAAGTGAAAGAGAGGGAGCATGTAAAAAGGAAATTTTACAGTTTTTGAGGGGATCACATGGTGGCTCTTGTGATTTGTGGGACCCACAATGAGGGAACCGGGATATTGGGGATTAATTGCCTCTTCTTCCCAAATACTAGAGGGAAATTTTGGCTAGTTGGACAAAGTCATGTGTTGTAATACTATCAGAGGACTACATGTTGCCAACTTTGGGACTACCCTGGTCATCTTACCCGGTGCTCTCCTGACCCCCACCACTGTCTGTGAGGCCAGAATGTGGGTTGATTGCTCCACTCCATGCCTGCTGCCTGAAGGGATAATGGCACAGCAGGACTGCACAAGACAGCAACTCATAACCAGCATGAAGGCAGTGAAGAAAGATCAAGATGAACCATGACTTATTCACAGCTACCATCAAGATTTATAGAGACAAGATGGGTGAGGTAATATCTTTTATTAGACCAACTTCTGTTGGTGAGATAAACAAGCTTCTGAGCTTACACAAAGCTCCAGTAGAAGATATTACTTCACCCACATTGTCTCTCTAATATCCTGGGACCTACTGCATACATCAAGATTTATATTCAGACCACAGGGTGAATGGACACAAGGGATACACTTCATTGAAATAGGCAAGTGTTTTCTGGAGGGAAAAAAAGGAAAACAATCAGTTTTTAATGTCAGGTTTCAGAGTAGCAGCCGTGTTAGTCTATATCCGCAAAAAGAAAAGGAGGACTTGTGGCACCTTAGAGACTAACAAATTTATTTGAGCATAAGCTTTCGTGAGTTACAGCTCACTTCATCGGATGCTGTAGCTCACAAAAGCGTATGCTCAAATAAATTTGTTAGTCTCTAAGGTGCCACAAGTCCTCCTTTTCTTTTTGTAGTTTTTAATGTCTCACTCTTTTTGTGGTAACCGATGCCAGTGCAAAGTGGGTGTAAAAACCTCCCGTTCTCTTCTGTGTAGCTAACTCTGCAAAGAAGGAGTGCAGAGTCCAGTCCCTTGTACTATATCATTTGCCTGTAAAGCATCATCCACATTGATGGTGCTGGCGAAATAAGGAATCCAGACTTGCAAGATCAATTCACCAATAAGTACTGTGTGTGGGTGTATGCAGATACTACATGGGCGGTAGGGGGGAGAGGTGTATGTACTCTAGGTGCATACAGTATGTGTGTACTGTGGGTGTATGGTGTGGGAGCGTGCATAGGGGGTGGTTGTCTTATGTTGGGATGTGCATACGGTATGGATGTGTTGTGTAGAGCCAGGGGATGTGTACTGCTGGGGGGCGGGCATACAATGAGGGTGGGCACACGAAGTGGGTATCTTATGTGGCTATGCTCTGGAGAGGGGTGGCTGTGTGCACAGTGCGGGAAAGCTGTGCTGGGGGAGCGCACGGTATTTTCTATGTCAATGGCTAGGCAGAAGGTCACACTCGGTGTTCTCGGGACCGGCCTGGTGGCGGGGCGGCCCTTTGGCGGGGGCGAAGAAGAACCACACCACTGCTGACGAACAAGCTCGTGGCGGACGGCCAGCGAGGCCAGGCCTGAAAGCGGGCGGCGGGGTGGAGCCGGCGGCCACGAGCCACAGCGTGTGCGCGGTGGGAGCGGACCCGGGGGCCCAGGCTGGGGAGAGACACGACAGGCTGCTCACTCCTGCGCCGGCAGAGCAGGGCCCAGAGCCTGCGGGGGAGCAGGCCGGAAAAGGGGAGGGGGCCGCTGCATCCGGGTCTCACTCACTCACCTATCATGGCCACGGTGGGGGGGAGGGGAGGGAGCGCGCGCACGCACCCGTTCCCGTCCGCGCTCGCAGTCAAATTCTCGCCTTCAGCACTCTGACTGAACACGCAACTGCAGGGCGAGTCGACAGGATTGCTGTCATAGTGCGCATGCGCACACTTGGAGCCAGCCTGCCGATCGCTTAGTACTCTGGGTAGTGTAGTTCTCTCGTGCGTGCGCTCTTTCCTGCTCTAGCCCGGGCTGTTCCACGTGATCGGCGCAATTTCCCCCCCTTCTCACGTGACCGCAAACAGAAGCCGGGCAGGTTGTTGACACGTTGCCTAGCAACCGAGAGGCGTCCCTAGAAGCGTGTTGGTGTTAGCGACAAAGTGAGTCAATGTCCCGCCCCCCCAGCCAGACCCCACACGGGAGCCTCCATAGGCAACAGCAGGGGGTGAGGAAGGGCAGCCAGAGCAGGGGGTGAGGAAGAGGAAGAGGAAGGGAGGCAGGAGGTGAGGAAGGGCAGCAGCGGCAGGGGGTGAGGAAGGGCAGCAGGACAGTGGGGAGGATTTGTTTTTTCCCAATATATTATTTTCGCCTATATATTTATTTCCTGTCCCCCACAAAGGTGCCTGGTGAAATGGTGGCAGAGAAAGATGGTTCGAGCCCCCCGAAACTCACTGGAGAGAGACCTCCACAACAACAGCAGCCACTGGGGCAGCTGAGGAGAACCAAGCAGCAGGTCACGGATGGATTCACTGTTAAAGCCATGATGAGAAACACTGTGGTATGTTTGTTGCCACTAAAGAGGCTTTTAATTTGTTTAGACTCATGTGCCCATGAAGCATGTTGGAGGGCGGGAGCGGTGCCTGCCAGAAAGTATGTAGGGTTGGCATGATTGTAACTGGGACTAATTGGTCATGGAAATAGCTTTGAGGCCTTGAGGAAATGTCATCTCGAGGTAATGGGTGGTCTCTCAGCATATTGTGATACCTCAGGTTAAAATGTGCCAATTTTGTGTCGCTGTGTGTGTTGTTATATTGTTTTCCATAATCAAATCATATTGAATCAAATTCCAACCTATCATGGAGTTATGTCCAAACATAATTATGTTGTACTGCATTAAAATGTTATCATGTCATGCCATGACACTGTGTCAGAAAGTCCTCACCTTGTGTCACTAGTGAAATTATGACATAAATGTCACATCATATGGTGAAAGTTTTTTCTTTCAAAGGAGACAGTCCTTAAATCCTCAACTGAAAGATGCTGTAGAAATGCAACATATTACTATTAATTATTATTATAAGTATGTATTTTAGTTAAAGGAAAACCTATACAAAGAAGTAGGAGAAAACAGTTGAACATCATTACATAACTCTGAAAACAAGAAAAATACAGCATTTTTAAAAGAACTTCCAAAAATAATCATCAAAAACCTTTCACACAGTATTAGAAAATATTACCTTGAAAATAAACATTCATTTTCTAGTGACTAGCCCTTTAGCATGAGGATGACAAATAGGGGTTGATCCTTCAACCTTTACTTTCACTAACAGTCTTTACAGAAGTAATTCTATTAAAGTGTGTGGGACTTCTGCCATGAGTAAAGATTGCAATATCACACCCTGTGTTTGTAACGAACCTTTCCTATAGTAATTGTTATAACTGATTGCTTCCATTAAATTGAATAAATAAACCTCAAAGCTTCTGGTAATGCTGCTCAGTTTCTAAGTGGGATGTGCTGTTATGAGCACATAACATCTGTGCTCAAAGCTCTGGATTGGCTTTTTGTTTGCTTTTGGGTACAATTCAAGGTGTTGGCAACAGTCTTTCTTTCTCTTTCTTTTTAATTGCATATACGTTCCCAATAATAACTACAAAATGCATGAAAAAACCTCTAGAAACTGATCTCACCCAGCCTCTGGAATTCATTATATATATCAAAATTTAGAAGAAAAACAAACAAACAAGTCTACCTTAAATATAATGAGAAGCATTGTACTCTGTAGAATATATTTGAGAAATAACATTTTCCCCTTCTAGAGGTCTCAGTTGAACTAACAAATAACAATAATTAAGAGCAAAGCCCCCCCCCCAGCATTGACCTATTATCATGTAATAATAAAAACACGTTTATTATTTAATGGTAGCCTATTAAATAATAAATGTCATACCCGGGTGCTTAACTTTATGCATGTGCTTAATCAAATTAACTTCAATAAGATTATTCATAGTGCATAAAGTTAAACACATGCATAAATCTTTGCCTGAATTAGGCCTTAAAGACATAAAACACGAAGTGTAAAAAACAGGGCTATAACATAAAACAAGGATATGAACAAAAATGATTAGGGGTATGGAACAGCTGCCATATGTGGAGAGATTAATAAGACTGGGACTTTTCAACTTGGAAAAGAGACGACTAAGGAGGGATATGATTGAGGTCTATACAATCATGACTGGTGTGGAGAAAGTAAATAAGGAAGTGTTATTTACTCCTTCTCATAACACAAAAACTAGGGCTCACCAAATGAAATTAGTAGGCAGCAGGTTTAAAACAAACAAAAGCAAGTATTTTTTCAGACAACGCACAGTCAACTTGTGGAACTCCTTTGCCAGAGTATGTTGTGAATGCCAAGACTATAACAGGGTTAAAAAAAGAACTAGATAAATTCATGGAGGATAGGTCCATCAATGGCTATTAGCCAGGATGGGCAGGGATGGCGTCAGAAGCTGGGAATGGGTGACAGGATGGATCACTGGATGATTGCCTGTTCTGTTCATTCCCTCTGGGGAACCTGGCATTGGCCACTGTTGGAAGACAGGATACTGGACAAGATGGACCTTTGGTCTGATCCAGTATAGTCGTTCTTATGTTCATATGAACCGTCAACAAACTTGTATTCTAATCTGATTTTAGTGATCAGTGTATAGAGAACTGTTTGTTAATTATTATTATTATTGCTTTTAATTCACAAAGTCTCCAGTCAGGATTTGGGCTCTGTAGAAACAGAAAGAACTGTATAATCACCACTCTGAAGAGCTCATAACTAGAATCTATGCTCTACCACATCTGAAAGATTGGAATCCTAACTTTCAAATGGCATAGAACATTTATCTCTAATTCTGGGGTTCATGAGTCCTCCATTTAGAGCCTATCAGTGTGTATTTCCTAGATCAGTGGTTCCCAAACTTGTTCCGCTGCTTGTGCAGGGAAAGCCCCTGGCGGGCCAGGCTGATTTGTTTACCTGCCACGTCCGCAGGTTCAGCTGATCGTGGCTCCTAGTGGCTGCGGTTCGCTGCTCCAGGCCAATGGGGGCTGCGGGAAGCAGCGTGGGCCAAGGGTTGTGCTGGCTGCCGCTTCCAGCAGCCCCCATTGGCCTGGAGCTGCAAACCGCAGCCACTGGGAGCCGCGATCGGCCGAACCTGCGGACGTGGCAGGTAAACAAACCGGCCCGGCAGGGGCTTTCCCTGCACAAGCGGCGGAACAAGTTTGGGAACCACTGTCCTAGATCATAATTATGTTTTTCTAATAGTTCTCACATCTACAGTATGTGCTAGCAAGCTACGGGCCCTCATGTCCAAAACCTCATTTTTACATTTTCACCCAGACAAGCTGGTCTTTGATGCTCGTTTCAAATTTGTTCCCAATTTTGTGCACGATTTTCATTAAAATCAGTCTATTACTTTGACTGGTATTTTTATCTGCAATCACATTCATCCCACATTCTCCATAAGATGAACATTAGACAGTTTCCATCCTTTGATTTAGACAGGCCATAGATCTTTTGTGAATCCTATTTTCTCTTCTTGAGTCCTGTGAATAAGTTTAGTGGCATTTCCATCCTTCAAATTGTTGGGCAGTTATTGGCTGCAAATGCACAGGCATGAGTTCACAAGACAATTTTCTCTCTATATACCTCTGCTGGAATATTATATAAAGTTCTGAGTACCTTGGGTCAGGTCCACAAAAGGACTTAGTCATTGCAATGCTGAACGTTTCAGCACCTAATTTTTACATGCTCAGAAAATTACAGGAACAACGAACACTGTGATCCACAAAGCCTGAGGCTGGTGTATAGGCTCCCTATGCAGTGAATGGGGAGAGATAGGTACCTAAGAATGTGATCCACAAAAGCTAGCCTGCTAGGGATGGGAGCCCATCTCCTGGAGTCAGGAGGCTTAGGTGTCGAAGCTATTTTTTAACAGGAATGAGTGAGGTGTCTGCCTTGCTCCACAAAAAACAGCCAGAGGAGGTGGTGCTCACTGTATAACTTTTAGTGTAGGGGTTAGAGCACTTACCTGGGATGTAGAGCCCCATGTTCAAGTCCCCACTCTGCTGACAGGGGAGAAAGGATTTAAACAGAAATCTTCTCTCTTTTTGGAATGTACTCAAACCACTGGGCTATGGGATCTTCTGATGTGGAGGTCCCTCAATTTCTCCTGTTGTAGCTTTTCCACTGTAGATAAATAATTAAAGAGTGATTGGAGAAGGGGGACTGGACCTGGGGTCCCCTCCATGAGTGCCCTACTCACCAGGCTACAGAGTTATTCTTTCTCTCTCCTTGGTCCTATGACTTTCCCCCTGTGGATAAATATTTAAATAGTCACTGAACGAGAGCGAGCTGGGAGCTGGGAGATTCAGGTTCCAGTCCCCCTGCTCCAGTCACTCTTTTGTTATTTATCCATGGTGGAACAGCTTCAAGAGGAGAGACTAAGGGAGCCTGACATCAGAATTTCCCAGAGCTCAGTGATTAGAGCACTCTCCTAGAGGTGGTAGACCTCTGTGCAAATTTTGAATGAGACCCCATCTGGTAGGTGGCCTCAGATGTTCATCCACCTAGCCTCCCCCCAGTTTTTGGATTGTTCTGGGCTAGGAGGGAGATAGGCAACTGGACACCTAGTGTAAAGCAGCAATGTCACACTCAGAGGCAGAAACTTAGGCACAGAGGGAACTTTTTCCATGACAAGTTAGGTACTGAGAGAGTTTAAGTGCCTACAGTGTTTGGTGTACATTTTATGAATCTCACTGAAGACAAAAAATGGGACTTAGGCACCCAGTCTGGAGCTTAGGCCCCTTTGTTGATCGGGACTCTGGATACCAGAAAAATACTGACACACTGGAGAAAGTGGAGGGAATTTCTAATCTTACTTCTTGCTGTTCTCCCAATGTTGGTAAATTAACTTGTAAACTTCCTACCATTAATGTTATATTATTTTCTGGTATTGTTTTCTGTCATACACTTCATATCTTGGGTAGATTGCATCTAATGTATCAGAAATGTTTTAAATAACAACTCTCTCCTGTTTTCAAACCAACAAACCTCAGGCAAGCCCCAAGAAATGACATTCTTTCGGCTTTCAGCAGACATATGGGCTATGGAAACCAGATCATTTCTTTTTAATTTGATCTTCATGCTGCAGCTTTATCATCTAAAATCTTCTGTGCCTCAACATACATTTGTTTACCCATTATATAACACTTTCTTCATCATATTGATCATTAATAACTTATAATTCACATTACTTTCCACAAAATTCCCCCAAATTCTGGAGATGCTGAAATATATCAGTTTACTGCAAAGACTTTTAAGATACCTTTTTTATGTTAATAAAGGCAAGGTGAATTTGACCTTGGTGGAAAGAATGCAAAACAAAAAAGAAAAGGGTTTATTTTACAGCTTTTTTAATTCTAGAGATGGGGAGAACAAACTATATAACCACTTCAGTGAGTTTAAGGATTAATTTTTTTAAGACCTTTCCTGCTCTCCAGATACATTCAGTTCACACAAATATTTGCATATCTTTGTATAAGCAATAGTATATAAAAGAATACTTGATTTAGTCTAGAAATTCCAAAGTTTTAGCAGGGCTTGAAAAAAATTTACTCAATTCATGACAAGTGGAAAGCTTTGGCTGGTGATTATGGATACCTAAACTTTCACGCTTTAAGTGAATTTAAGTTATTTTTAAACAATTAGGATTCTAGCTGTTATGGTTTCTATTATGGTTATGACAATAACATTTGGAAAGTTAACAGAATGTGAAAAAATGCAGTACTGTCTTCCTACTCTGCAAACAAGTAAATCCACTGTCACTGCAATGGCTCCTAGCTTTGATAATCAACAGCAGAATTAAATTAATAAGATTCTGATCAGTTTCACAGCTGATATTTAGAACACTGTAGGAAGTAGTGAAACTGGTAAGAATCATGGTGGTTTCTTACTGACACTACTGTTGCTTGAGAAAGCTATAAACAACAGTACAGGCAGCCACTGGAGTTATTTTCGTGGGAGAAGGACTCAAAAATGGAGATTAGGGAGTTGTAAAGTATCAGGTCCAGATATACAAAGGGATCTAGGTGTTGCAGCACCTAACTTTTAGGTGCTTAGAAAATCATGGGAACAACAATTGAATTCACAAAGCCTGAGTTAGGTGCCCAGCCTCCTATACAGTGCATGGGGAGAGATCAATGTGTGATAACGGGACCCACAAAACCCAGCATGTGAGGTTGGGAACCATTTAACCATTTAAACTAGCCAATAAGAGTTACTGAGGAGGAGGAGATGTCCAAAGTGGAACAGCTTCAAGAGGAGAGATTGAGAGAAACTCACATCAAAATATTGCAAACCCCAGAGCACCCTTCTGAGAAGTGGGGGACCCTCTGTGCAAATCCTTGCTCTCCCTACAGCAGAAGGGGTAATTGAACCTGGGTGTGCTACATGAATGTACTAACTAGAAGGCTGTAAGTTGTAAGAGAGGCACCACCACCATAGCTTCCTCTGGCGGGCTTTGTAATGGGGCCTCATCCAGTAAGCCAGCTCTTAGCATCCCAGCCAGATCAGCCCCACCTATCTTCTGCTGGTTTGAGAATTGTGCTGGGGCGTAGGCATTATATAGGTGTCCAGTCACCTAAAGTGAGGAGCAGTGAACGTGCCCAGAGGCAGAAACCTAGATGCCTCAGGGACTTTTACAGCAAAAATTTAAATGCAGAGTGAGGCTTGGTCTACTCTACAGAGTTAGGTCGACATAGGCAGCTTATGTCAACCTAACTATGTTAGTGTCTACACTACAGTCTTGCTCCCGCCGAGGTAAGTACCCTACTCAATGAGAAGCTAAGGGTTTATGTTGTGTAGTTAGGATGACACTGCATTGATAATATAGGTTGTTGGCTGTCTTGGAGCTATGAAATTGACAAGAAAGCCAGCTCCTGGCTCCCCAGCTGGCTGCTGTCAGGTCTCCGTTCCAAAGCATCCTTACACCCAGGTTCCCTGCTTGGGCTGCTCCCCGGGCTCCCCGCTCCCTGCTGGGAGCCTGTGATATTGCACTTTGTATGATTTTATGAAAATATGCTAATGAATGTGAATATAATGTAACTGGAATATGCTTCATGCAAAAGATCTCTTGTAAGGTATTATTACAAAGCTTATAATCTACTGAGTGTGGTCATCCTATTTGTATGTATATATTATTTTTGTATCTGAAACTAAAAATATAAAATATAACTCTGAGGTTCTATGTAATTATGCAAAGTGTGGGCCATTAATGGTGGTTTGGAATCTTGATGGCTCCCATTAACCAGGACAATTGACTGTAGATGGCTGTGTTTACTTGCAAGTCTTCCTGTATACCTGTGCGCTGGCAATTGAGTAATGAAGTCTTACAGTGACATGTGATCATGTTACCTGAACTGGAATTCATCTTTAACCTGGTGTTTTTTCATTTAGAAGGAGGGGTGGGAACCCAGAGAGGGACAAAGGATTTTAGCCTTGTGCAAAAATATATATAAGGGGGTGGAACAGAACAAAGGGGGCTGCAGTCATGAAAAATCCCCTACCTACCAGCTGAGCTGGAACAAGGGCTGTACCAGGGGAAAGAATTGTGCCCAGACTAGGAAGGCATCCAGTCTGTGATAGAAGCTTATTGAAACATCTCTGATGGTGAGATTTTATCTGTATTCAGTTTTCTTACTGTACTAGGCTTAGACTTGCATGTTTTATTTGATTTTGCTTGGTAATTCAGTTTGTTCTGTCTGTTATTACTTGGAACCACTTAAATCCTACTTTTTGTATTTAATAAAATCTTTTTTTACTTATTAATTAACCCAGAGTATGTATTAATACCGGGGGGGGGGCAGTGGAAAACAGCTGTGCATATCTTTCTATCTATGTTATAGAGGGCAAACAATTTATGAGTTTACCCTGTATAAGCTTTATACAGGGTAAAACGGATTAATTTGGGGTTTGGACCTCATTGGGAGTTGGGTATCTGAGTGTTGAAGACAGGAACACTTCTTAAGCTGTTTTCAGTTAAGCCTGCGGCTTTTGGGGGATGTGGTTCAGACCTGGGTCTGTGTTTGTAGCAGGCTAGCATGTCTGGCTCAAACCGGGCAGAGCACTGAAGTTCTACGCTGCCAGGGAAAATGGGCTCAGAGGTAGTCTCAGCACATCAGATGGCAGTTCCCAAGGCGGGTTTCTATAATGTAACCCGTCACAGAGCCCTGCTGCCCCTCAGGGTCCCAGCTCCCCACCAGGAGAGTGGCAATTGACTGGACCCCAGGCGGCTTCCCCCCATACTCCCAGCTGGGAGCAGCTTGCCCCCCCACCCCAGCAACCCTCCCGCTTCCAGCACAGAGCAGGGAGGCAAGAAGCCTCTGGGGGCAGTTGGGCTCCCAATGGGGAGCTGCATGGAGCTAATAGCCTGGGCTCTCAGCCCCCCACCCTTGTCCCTCTTCAGTCGGTGGAAGGGCTACTGGTGAGGGCACGCACCATCGACAGGAGGGTAGTGTGGACATCAGTAAGTACTGCGGCAGCTGTAAATCAACCTAACAGGTCAATTTAAGATTGTAGTGTAGACATGCCCTGAGATTAGCTATTCACAGGGATAAGCGGTAGCTGAGTGGGAGAAAGATTGTGGATCGCAGTGGTGCCTGAAACTGGGACATAGATGCCTAAGAGTTTTTCAGATGTGGGGCCTTGTGAAAATTACTGGAATCCACAAAGCCTGAGTTAGGTGCCCAGGCAATATGTACCTAAGTATAGGAACCACAAAAGCCAGCAAGCTAGGCTGCTCCCCATCTAAACTAGACAACAGCAGATGTGAAAAAGAGGGTATGTCCTACGCTCACCCTTCTCAGGGAGTTTGGTACTTATCTCTGCTTGGGATCTTTGGCCATGAACCCTCTCTTGGAGTCAGGTATCTAAGCCATTTTATGCAAGAAATGCTGGAGGAGCAGATCATGGTAGCATCCACTTTATAATTTTAACTCAGTGATTCAATACCACCCAGCCCCTGGTTCAATACCACCCTCTGCTCAATGGGGAGAAAGTATTTGAATGTGGATCTCTCACCTCTCAGGAGACTGCCCTAGTCTTAGGATGTAGCTATTGAATAGTCTCTTGTAGGGCTCTCTGAATATCTCCTTTTGAAACTGTTCTACTTTATATAAATACTTAAATAGTCATTGGGCCAAGAAGAGTGAGAATGACTCCATAGCCTTGTGGTTAGGGTACCTACCGAGGCACGAAAGATACAAGGTCTACTCCCCCGGTCCAACATGGAACTTGTTGGTGAAAAGTCTCCCACCACCCCAATAGTAGATAGAAACATTTAATCCCCTGGCTAGTCTGGTAAAAAATTCAAGAGTTCTCAGTTTTAGTTCACTGTGTTTAAAATGTATTACAGTAGAACCGCAGTTACTAACACCTTAGGAATAAAGGTTGTTCGTAACTCTGAAATGTTCGTAACTCTGAATAAAACATTATGGTTGTTCTTTCAAAAGTTTACAACTGAACATTGACTTAATGTAGCTTTGAAACTTTACTGTGCAGAAGAAAAATGCTGCTTTTAACCATCTTAATTTAAATGAAACAAGCACAGAAATTGCTTCCTTACCTTGTCAAATCTGTTTTTAAACTTTCCCTTAATTTTTTTAGTAGTTTACGTTTAACACAGTACTGTACTGTATTTGCTTTGTGTGTGTGTGTATGTGTGTGTCTTCTGCTGCCTGATTGCATACTTCTCGTTCCAAATGAGATGCGTGGTTGACTGGTCAGTTTGTAACTCTGGTGTTCATAACTCTGAGGTTCTAATATAGTTTAGATAGCTGGCTTAATAGATGTACACCAAAAGAAAAATGTTTCTGATCCTAAAGTAACTGGGATCCCTTTTCTTTGTTCATTGTTCTTTGTTTTTACTGATCTAATATGTTTTTTCTTCAAAAACTGTGGAACAGATGAACTGATATACCAAGTTGGACTAAAAATTGTTTGCTTAACTGGGGCCAATGAGAGGCAGATGCAAGCATCCACAGAATCAGTAGCCTCTCATAACCAGAGGGGTGAAGAGCATCAAAAATAATTCCCTCTCCCATTAAAAATAGGATACTTGTGAGTACTAATGGTCACATATTCAGTTTAAAGCATTGGTATTTTTATCTGAATAAGCAATGATTTGATTACACAGTCAAATCAAAGCACATGCAGTTTGAAATTTGCAGTCTAGGGTGTGAGAGGTTTTCTGGGTCCCTTCCAACATGAATTAAATGTAAGAAGACAAAAGTTCATATGTAACCCCTACTCCCTGTGCATTCCCACAAGCATGCCTTTAAGATGATATTAGAAGGGAATCCTGCTTTGATATCTACCCTAGTATTCCTCCACCAGCTGTCATTTTCACATTTTGTATGCTCTCTAGAATGCACAAAATCACATATTGCACATTCAAATAATCCTAATGGGAGGAATTCAGGAAAAGAGATGACTATTCAGGATGAAGGGATGACTCACTTTGGCTGAGATTAAGGAAGGCCAATCAAGGAACATGTTACTAGCCTGTCTTTAAATGCTTTACTTTGTATTTCAGTGGAATATGTTTTAGATGTATGCCCTCATGTACGTACATTTGTCTGTAACTCTGTATATTGGTGTATTTTTAAAAGAAGTTAGTAGACAATCACATATTGCTTATATGGTGTGCGTGATTTTTTAAATACTTTATTTCTAAATCAGATTTCTGCAGAAATGCCAAAAGGATGTAAGGGCTAATTGAGGATTAAGTTGGTTTAAATTTGGATTTTTAAAACAGAGTAATTGAGCAGAGATATTCATGTGCAAAAATAGCCTGTGAAAAAATCTTAATTGGTGAAATATACACTTCTTTTATGGTCTGACATTCTCCAACACATTTTTTAAAGGTGAAGTTAAGATAACAGCCACATATCAGTAGTCTGAGTGCATATTATTTTTGAAGAATGTTAAAGTTTAAAAATCCCTTTAGGCTTGTGAGGGATTAAGGTAGTTGGGGGAGGAATTCTTCACTCTAGACACCTGAATGGTGCCCAGTAACAGCAGGAAAATGGAGGAAGGAGCCGACATTACACAGGGGCCTGGGTGCAATAGGAGATAAGCAGGACGATTGCGAAGGGGTTTCATAACTTTCTAGGGGCCTCTTGCATGGTGCCTGAGCAGAAGCATGAGGTGAAAAGAAGGAGCAGGGACGGGAATCTTATACACCTTAATATGCTGCCCACAGATGCTAAACTGTCCCTATTTCCCCCACCTTGCAGATCTTCAAAGCGGGGTTCCATTTTTGCTTAGGAGTTCCACGGAGAAGGAAGACAGGGTGCTAACAGAAGCCTTGGGGGTTAACATCTGTAGTGGCATTTTCTTAATCTCATTATTAAGCCATTCTTTGGTTTTTCTCACAAGTTGTGTAAGTATTTGATGTTTTTTCTTGAAGTCCCAGCTGCTGGAATCAAGAGATTGCATGAGGATCTCTCAGCTTACATTAAAAAATAAAATCTAGCCAGTGTGGTTCCAGAAAAAATCTTGAAAACATTATTCTAGTGTACCATAAAAGCTCAGAAACTATAAAGCCAATAAAAGGAACCCACAATTTAAAAAAAAAATTAATTTTTGGCACATAATTCCCTCAGGAGTAAATAGGTGATAGCCTTAGAATGTTAACCCTCATCCGTTAGTTCAAAAGGTTGATTTTCTTGCCTTTGCCCTTGTGAACTGAAGCACAGCCTCAGAGAGATCCAAAGTCAATGGCATTTTGAAACAATAAAATAGCAAGTGATATCAGTCTCTTCTTGGCCATCATCGATCAAAGATATATTTTAATGAGTCTGAGCTTCGAAAAGCTGCATTTACCAATCACAACTGTGACCAGCATCGTGAGCAGAATCCTCAAAGCTACCCACACATTAGGAAAAGTGTCCTTCAGCTCTGCATCATGAATATATTGGAGAACTTGGAGTGGAGAGTGCTTCCTGTATGGCAAAATGTAATGGATGTTGTCCAGTTCGACATAGTGGTCTTTATCATTGGCATCTGAACATTCCCCGGGTGTCAGTGTCTGATGAAGGCCCATACAATTGTCAAAGAGTGTTTTCCTTCTGCCAGCAGCTTACAAAGGTCATACAGAAACCCACAGGTTTTTTCATAATGCTTCATTTGTCCAAACCTTTCTTTGATGGACACTCAAGCAGTGTCAATGAGTGAGCGAAAAAACTTCCTCTTGAATTTTTCTTCCAAGCTTCTGATCACCTCATCTCTATCCTTGTAACCAAACTGTCTCTTCTTCCAATGAATACAAGTTTCCTTGAAGACAGGCGCAACTCCTAAGTTTTTCTCTGTTTCTTTGGCAGCAGTGATGGCATCTTCAAATCCGTTGTCTCTGTAGGCCACAATGAAATCAAGGCAGCTTCTCAAAGTAGTAATGGTCACGATGTCCACTGACTGAATGTATAATGCCTTGCTTTCAGCATTTACTGAGAACCCAGAATATCGTGCCACACCACAATTGAGACCAGATATTTGAAGTCAGTGATCTGGTTTGCCATGCTTTGCACCTCATGTCAGATTCCAGCCTTTTCTTTACTCGACCTCGCCAGTTCCATCAGGCTGTGGTAACCTTCAGTCACTTGGTTTCTCACTGGCCTTATGCTGTCAATGCAGCTCTCCCAGCAAGTATCACTTAGCGGCTTCATGGTCAGATTTGTAACATTGTCTGTGAGGATCTTCCACCTGGTAGTTGATGCTGAAAACAGGATGCATATCCTTTGCAGTACTCCAAAGAGAGATACTGAATCTAAAGAAAATGACACTGTATCTGACACAACAAGGTTGAGGGAATGGCAGTCACAAGGCATGAGGAAAGCTCTTGGATTCAGCACAAAGATCCTTGCCTGAATGCCATAGTTTCTTCCCTTCATGTTTGTGCTCTTATCGTAGCCTTGGCTGCAGCAGTCCTGAAGCTTTATTTTATTCTCATTCAGAATGTTCATAAACAGTTCTGTTAGGCCTTTTCCAGTAGAGTCATCCACAGATCAGAAAGAGATAGTGTTCCTTTACTTAGATACAGCCATCCTCCTAATCAACAAATCTTACTGTAAATGACATCTTTTCACTGTGACTAACATCGGGAATGC
The DNA here is from genome assembly GCF_965152275.1 of Natator depressus. Taxonomy (NCBI): domain Eukaryota; kingdom Metazoa; phylum Chordata; order Testudines; family Cheloniidae; genus Natator; species Natator depressus. The sequence continues at coordinate 123,172,285 of NC_134236.1, forward strand.
AGTTCATTATTATGGTGTAGTACTTCACTTTCTCAAGCTGCATCAATATGTTATCAAGCATCTTCCCTGCCATAAGGTCCATCAGTTCATTTTGAATTGTTTTGCTGCAGTACTGGTCAATAGCTTCTTTATGAACTACTCAGTGTAGGTGTTCATGCATGACATCATCATATTTCCCAAGGAGCTATACCAAACCGAGGAAATTACCGTTATGTTCAGTGAACAATTTATCCAATGAGCCCTGGAAAGCCAAATTATTCTTTGTAAGGAAGACGGTAATTGAGATTAAATGCTTGAGCACTTTCCTTCAATGCTGGATTTCTACATTAATCACATGTTGGTTTTCTACATCTATGCATTTATTCAGCTTGAGCTTGGACTCAACCTCCATCCATTTGGAGTAGGCCATAAAATGGTGACTTTTCATGTTGCGTCCCAGCATCAGCTCAGTTATGCCAGTAATTGTACCCAGAAAGCACAAGCAACCATTTGGCATTCTTGTCAAATATTTTGCACCAAAAACAGAACACTTTGTCAGTTGATTTAGACTAAACTAGCAAACACCAAATCAGCTTCTCAGCAATCTCAAGCACTCTCTCAGTGTGATTTTTGAGAAGTGTCTCTTTTGCTCATTTACTGGAAACATCATATCCTCAATTTTTCCCGGCTCATTCAAAATTCTATGACCAATATCAGCAGAGTTTAGGATCGCTGGTCATAAAGCAGGATCTGATGTATTCATTTGTGGTGTGCAGTTTCTCACTGCTGTTTCTGTCATCATGCAAGGCAGATTCTTCTTTATCATTACTCTCCTTTTCATGTTAGCCACATTCTTCTTTATCATTTCTCTCCTTTATGCCGCCAGGAAAACTGGACAATTCTCTATCACTTTTCTCAAATTTCCATTCCTTATCTTCAGGTAAATCTGCTAATTCTTTAGTAATAGGACTTCCATCATTTACGCTTTGCTCCTCAATTTCTTCTGTGTTAGGACGATCGTTACTGCCTAAAATCTGGTCTGAGTTGTTCTGTTTCAGATATTTTCAGATCAAATTTGCCCCTTGCTGCAAACTAGATTGCAGTTGAGCTTTTCGCTTAATATACTGAGCTCCTGAAGGCTTCTTCAGGGGCATCTTTTATTTTCTATGGGGAAAAACAGACAGTATTAGAGAGAGCAAAAGTCTATGTTCTGCAGTCTTAGAAAGTCATCAAACATTACATGTTAAGCATGGCAAAAGAAGTAACACTATCTGTTATATTGTTGTGTAGATAGGGGTTTGATAGATATCTCTGGCATCAGATTAAATATGTCCTTTATTAGTCAGTACTTACACTCCTCAAGTCTTAAAACACAAGTACACTTTCATAATTGCATAATAAAACAAGGTTCACAATATTGCAGCTCGGCTCTCATTTCATTTCATTTCATTTCGTTCTTATATCTCACTGACTGACTGGAGATGCTGTGCCCCTTATATACCTGCGAGGGCATGGCTGACAACATTCTAGGAAGTTCGAGGAAAATGTAGTTCTCAGAAAGTCAGGAAAGTTCCACAAGATTCTACAAAGGTCCAGAACATTCTAGAGATTAGTGAAAAATGAAACCACATATGGAATACTGAAGCATTTTACTTCAAACATTCTATTTTCCTTGCTGCTAACAACAAAAAGAGCACCTTGAGCCCAGTACCCTTCAAGCCCAGCACCCCAGGCGGTTGGCTGGGTTGCCTGCCCCTAAATCTGGCCCTGGCATGACCCAGAGTGTTAAATGATTGTCAGGGTCATCCCTACGGGGATGCGGGGCCTGGGGCAGAAATGACATCACTTCCGGGACCGACCATACCAGAGGTGGGTAGGGGGTGCCTCCCCAAACAGCCAGCCTGGCCCCGCCCACACTGCACACACACACACACACACACCCCTCGGGCCCTGCTTTGCCAGCACCGCTGGGCTCCAGGGGGTTGGGGCTATGTTGCCTGCCTTCCCAGGGCTGGGGAGGCTGCGGTGGCACCACGTGCGCTCCCTCCCAGCTCTGCAGGACTGAGGAGGCTGCAGTGCCACCGCCACGTGCTCTCCCTCCTGGGGCTCCGGAGCTGAGGAGGCTGCAGCGGTGCCGACATGCGCTTTCCCTCCCAGCATGCTGTCCCTCAGGTGGAAGGGGCAGAGCTGGTGGTAGCCTCCCCCAGCCAGCGGTTCACCCACTGCCCATACAGTGCCGGCCAATTGCGCCGGCCCTCAGGGCCCCCCAAAGTACGGAGCCAGGAGCAGTTGCCCCTATTCACCATCCCCTAGGGACTGCTCTGATCATTGTATTAATGAAAAATCCTCATAGGTCTTGACTCTCAATTACACTGACTCTGAGGACATTATGCCACTTTGGTGACAGAAATGACCACCTGATGATACCTGCGGCATAGGGGGCCTCTCTGACTAGCACAGAGTTGGCATAAGGATTATGCACCAATCTTGTTCCAGCCACTGTTGTAGAAGGCATGTCAGGACTCAGCTGAGGCAGGGAGTGAGAGGGAGGGAGCGAGACAGCTGCAGGGAGAGGATGTGACCAGACACTGTTGTGCTACAGCTATTCACCTTTTCTCCGGCTCCATGGAGGACCATGGGAAGCAGAATATAATTTAGATTAGTCCTACAGCTGCTTTAACAACTGCCAAATGGTTCCTGACTACACCACATTTATAGTTGTCCCCTCCCCCTTTATTCCTGCTCCAATTACAGTAGGAACAGAGATTCAGGACTACTATATGTTCATAGATGTAGAAGAGAGCTAAGGTTGTCATTCAAATTTTAGTATGGACTTTTTTGCTTTTTTTTAGATTAATGTTTAAAATTTCCAATTTTGGTATACTGTATTGAAATATTTTTTGACATTAATAGTAGGGCTGTCGATTAATCACAGTTAACTCATGCAATTAACTCAGAAAAATTAATCGTCAGTAAAAAAATTAATCGCAATTAATTGCAGTTTTAATCACACAGTTTTAATCAAACAGTAGAATACCAATTGAAATTTATTAAATATTTTGGATGTTTTTCTAAATTTTCAAATATATTTATTTCAGTTATAACACAGAATACAAAGTGCACAATACTTACTTTATATTATTTTTATTACAAATATTTGCACTGTAAAAATGATAAACAAAAGACATAGTATTTTTCTATTCATCTCATACAAGTACCATAGCTGAATCTCTTTATCATGAAAAGTGCAACTTCCAAATGTAGATTTTTTTTGTAACATAACTGCACTCAAAAACAAAACAATGTAAACCTTTAGAGCCTACAAGTCCACTCAGCCTTACTTCTTGTTCAGCCAATCGCTAAGAGAAACAAGTTTGTTTACATTTATGGGAGATAATGCTGCCCGCTTCTTGTTTACAATGTCACCTGAAAGTAAGAACACATGTTAGCATGGCACTTTTGTAACTGGCATTGCAAGGTTGTGCTAAGATCTGCTAAACATTCCAGACGTGCTAAACATTCGTATGCCCCTTCATGCTTTGGACACCATTGCAGAGGTCATGCTTTCATGCTGATGATGCAAGTTAAAAAAATGTATTAACTAAATTTGTGACTTAACTCCTTGGGGGAGAATTGTATGTCTCCTGATTTGTGTTTTCCCACATTCTGCCATATATTTCATGCTATAGCAGTCTTGGATGATGACCCAGCCTGTTGTTTGTTTTAAGAACACTTTCACTGCAGATTTGACAACATGCAAAGAAGATACCAATGTGAAATTTCTAAAGATAGCTATCAGCACTCGACCCAAGTTTTAAGAATCTGAAGTGCCTTCCAAAATCTGATCGGGATGGGGTATGGAGTATGCTTTCAGAAGTCTTAAAAGAGCAACACTCCAATGTGGAAACTACAGAACCTGAACCACCAAAAAAGAAACCTTCTGCTGATGGCATCTGACTCAGATGATGAAAATGAACATGCATTGGTCTGCACTGCTTTGGATCGCTATTGAGCAGAATCCATCGTCAGCATGGACCCATGTCCTCTGGAATGGTGGATGAAGCATGAAGGGACATATGAATCTTTTAATGCATCTGGCACGTAAATATCTTGCAACGCTGGGTACAATAGTGCAATGTGAATGCCTGTTCTCACTTTCAGGAAACATAGTAAACAAGAAGCGGGCAGAATTATCTCCTGCAAATGTAAACAAACATGTTTGTCTGAGTGATTGGCTGAACAAGAAGTGGATTACATTCTGAGGTGCCTATCTCTCCCCATTCATTGTATATGGAGCCAAAATGTTTAACTTGGCTTTGTGGATCACAATGTTGCTCCTCTGATTTTTCTAGGTGCCTAAAAGTTAAGTGCTGTGATGCTCAGCATTGCAATGCTTAAGTCCCTTCACGGATCCCACCTACTGGCAAACTGTGTAATGAATTATGTTAGTCAAATATATATACAAAATTATGTTAGAAAAATGAATATCTATAACAATTATGTATATGAAAATATGAAGGAATTTTGTTTTTGTAAGTATCCCTGTTGATGCAGCATTCCACAACTTAACTGAAAAATATTCATGGAGCTGCAAACCACGAAACCTGGTTTGTGTGTCTTACTTGGTCTGTGTAAATAGCAGAGTGAAGTAGAAGGTAATGAGGGAATTCTTAACTTCACATGCCCCTCCAAGACAACCTAATAAGGAAAAACCCAAAGCCACACAAACAGACCTATAAATTAAGAGCAACTGAATGGGGCCAGTGAGATTAATAGCAGAGAACAAATGATAGGAGACAAATAAAAATGAATTTTTGTAGGATAAGCAAAGATGTATTAGCTTAGATTAGTGATTGTGATTTATGCAGAAGAATGTTTAGTCAGGGTTTACACTAGATAGGTACACAAATGAGGTAACAAAGTAAGCTGAGTCTGGGCTAAGTTATGAAACAAGGTTTAAAAGATAAGTGATTGACAATAGGAGAGTGGAGAAAAATGGGAAGAACATAATGGAAATCAGAGAAAAGAAAAAGTCGCCCTAACGCCAGGAGAGGTAATTTGGCCAATTATTTTTCTTGCGTGCTCTGTTTTTACATGTATAAGTAATTCAGAGGTGATAATAGCATTGTGTGAAAACATACTCAATAAAGGCTACAAGAAAGTATGTAAGTCTAAATTGGAGTGGATCTCGTTTGTCACCCAACACACACTTCAAATATATCTACCCTACAGCCTATGTCGGCAAAACTTATGTCGCTCAGGGGTATGAATATTCCACCCCGCTGAGTGACATAAGTTACACTGACATAAGTGCTTGTGTGCACAGTGCTATGTTGTTGGGAGAGCTTCTCCTGCCAACATAACTTATTCCACTCACGGCAGTGGATTTTTTCTGCCGACGTGAGAGCTCTCTATATGCATAGAGCATCTTCACCAGATGTGCTGCAGTGGCACAGCTGTTTGGGTACAGCTGTGTCGCTGCAGCACTATTCGTATAGACATGGCCTTAGACTCATGAATAGTCCTGGAATTATTGAAGTTAATGAGAATTCTCATGGAGAATGGTTCAAAAAAGAACTAGATAAATTCATGGAGGATAGGTCCACCAATGACTATGAGCCAGGATGGGCAGGGATGGTGTTCCTTCTGTTTGCCAGAAGCTGGGAATGAGCAACAGGGAATGGATCACTTGATGATTAACTGTTCATTCCCTCTGGGGCACCTAGCCTTGGCCACTGTCAGAAGACAGATTACTGGGCTAGATGGACCTTTGGTCTGACCCATATGGCTGTTCTTATGTGTTTAAAGTTAAGCACATTCTTAAATATTTTGCTAAATTGGGGCTGAATGTTCAGCACCTTGCAGGACTGAGCCATTATAGGATATAAATATGCTATTGTTATTCTGACGTGTGTATTTAAAAGGTAAAGCTCTTGCAAGGCAGTGTTTATAGACTTGATCCTTTTGGGGCATGTGATTGTCACCAGTGAATTTTGTTTAAAATGTTTTTAATATTTTTTGGAGGGCAGCATCAGTGCAATTAATGTTATAATTGAGGTGGTGTTCTAAAATGCGTGCTGGTTATCTTATATTAAGATTACTTTGGGGGTTTTTTCAGCCTCTTTTTCTTTGTGTACAAAGTTCTGTCATCAACATAAAATAGAACCAACTATAAAGCCAACAAACAGCCTCATTTTGTATTAGAAAAACTGCTGGATATTTTTTGAGAAGCACAATAGCAAAAATACTGTGAAAAATTGAGTGATTCCTCACAGCAATAGCTGAGTCCTTGATAAATTTGACATTCATGTAAGCAGTTTGCCATGCGTTTTCATTTTGATAGGATAGTTGCATTATTTTTGCTAGAAAATTTACTGCTCCCTGATAACTATTTCTTAGATAAAATACATGTCAGATAAGATAAAATACTTTGTCATAAAAGGGGCAGAATGAGGGTGTAATATGCTGAGGGGCTGCTGTGTAGAGATCTTGAATTTCTTAGTTACATTCCTAGCACTGCTGGTTATATTAGGATTTGCAGCTATAATAAGCATCAAGCTTGTAGTTCCTGATGTGTTAAATAAAGGGATTGCTCTTTATATTAGGGCATGTCTACACTTGTCATTTAAAGAGGAAAAAGTCCCTTTTTTGCGCAAAAACCATGGGAGTGTCTACACTTGCCAATGACTTTTTGCAGTGAAACTCAGAAGTTTCACTGCAAAAATAAAAGCACCTCCCGAGAGAGCTCTTACTGGCGATGCTTTTGTGGTGATGTGCAAGTGAAGACACATTCTTCCTGTTTACAGAGCTTTTAGCCTCCGCAGGATATCCCACAGTGTCTAGGTGACCACTCTGGCCGGCAGATCTGCTGCTCTGACACCAGGTAAATAGACATACACCCCTCCCGCTGTAAAGCCCCAGGAACTTTGAAACTCCCCTTCCAGTTTTCTTGGCAAGTGCTCACTTATCATCTGACCAGGTGGCAATGTCTGCTCCACAGAGCAAACAATCCCCTTCTTGGAGCAATTCTGAGCTACTGGAGCTGATCAGTGTTTGGGGAGAGGAGGCAGTGCAGGGACACAGGATGCCCTGCAATCACCCCCCTTCCCACAAGACCTATCGTCAAACTGGAAAGAGCTGCACTGTGGGATAGCTGCCCTCAGTGCACTGCTCTCATTGGCGATGGAAGTGCTGCAAATGTAAACACTCTCTGACACCTGTGGAAGTAAGTGAGTACACAAACCAGCACTTTTCTTTCACTGGTTCCCTATAACCAATGAAACTGACAGTGCAAAACTTCTGCAAGTGTAGACTTTGGGATTGTTTACACTATGAACTTAGGTCGAATTTATTTAAGTCGACATTTAGCCTCCGATTTTACAAAATCGATGCTGTATGTCCCCACTGTGCACATTCCGTCAGCAGAGCGCATCCCCCCTACCATGGCTTGCATCGACTCACGGAGTGACTCACTGTGGGCAGCTATCTCACAGTTCCTGCTACTAATTGGAATTCTGAGTTAGGCTCCCAATGCCTGATGGCACAAAAACATTTCTGCAAGTTGTTTTGGGTACAAGTCGTCAGCCTCCCATGATGAACTTGGCTCCTCCCTCCCTCCTGAAAACAACGGCGAACAATCATTTTCACGCCTAAGCCTGGGTTACTCGTGCAGACGCCATACGAGGCAAGAATGGACCTCACTCAGCTGTACTCAGCTGTTGTGAGCGTCACAAACACCTCATGCATCATCCTGCAGTATTTGCAGAGCCTATCCAGGAGCCGCCACGTGAAAGAATGTGATGCCATGCAAATAGCTGTGCTTGAAGTCATGGAATGGAGCAATTCGCACATGCTGACAGTGGCAGCCGGGCTTGTTGACACAGTGGAACACCACTTGTGGGCCCAGGAAACAAGTACAGACTGGTGGGACCGCATAGTTATGCAGGTATGGGATGAGAAGCAGTGGCTGCATAACTTTCAAATGTGTAAGGCCACTTTCAAGAAACTTTGCGAATTGCTTTCCCCAGCCCTGAAGTGCAGAAATACCAAAATGAGACCTGCTCTGACAGTTGAGAAGTGAGTGGCGATAGCCCTGTGGAAGCTTACAACGCCAGATTGCTACTGGTCAATTGGGAATCAATTTGGAGTGGGCAAATCTACTGTGGGGACTGCTGTGATTCAAGTAGCCAATGCAATCACTGACGTTCTGCTATCAAGGGTGGTGACTCTGGGAAATGTGCAGGTCACAGTGGATGGCTTTGCTGCAATGGGTTTCCCTAACTGTGGTGGGGCAATAGACGGAACGCATATCCCTATCTTGGCACCAGACCACCTTGCCAACCAGTACATAAACCGCAAGGGGTACTGCAAGCACTGGTGGATCTCAAGGGACGTTTCATCAACATCAACGTGGGATGGTCAGAAAAGGTACATGACATGTGCATCTTTAGGAACTCCAGGCTGTTTGAGCAGCTGCAAAAAGGGACTTACTTACCAGACCGGAAAATTACCATTGGGGTGTTGAAATGCCAATAGTTATCCTTGGAGACCCAGCCTACCTCTTGCTCCCATGGCTTACAAAGCCATACACAGGCAGCCTGGACAGTAGTAGGAGCAGTTCAACCATAGGCTGAGCAAGTGCAGAATGGTTATAGAATGCACCTTTGGATGTTTAAAAGGTTGCTGGTGCAGTTTACTCACTAGGTTAGACCTCAGCAAAACCAATATTCCCATTGTTGTTGCTGCTTGCTGTGTGTTACATAATATCTGTGAAAGTAAGGGGGAAAAGTTTCTGGCGGGGTGGGGGGTCAAGGCAGATCGTCTGGCTGCCAATTATGAGCAGCCAGACACCAGGGCAATAAGAAGAGCACATCGAGGCGCACTGCATCTCTGAGAGCTTTTTGAAAACCAGTTTCATGAATGATCCAACACTGATGTGACAATTTTGTGTGTTGTTCCTTATCAAGCTCCTCTCTTTTTTGCATGTACTGTCCTGTAAACTAAACCCCCACGAACCACAGTGTGCACAGTGAATAAAGAGCCTCTTGTCCTCAATTTATGTATTTTATTATGCTAACAAACACTGAACAGAGACAGCAATGAATAGCAAAGATAACTAGGGTGTAAGGGCCTGATAACATGGCAGGAGGGGCAAGGACACGTAGCTTACTACAGTTGTACTGTCTAGCAATCAAAGCTGTGGGAATGAGAGCTTTCTGCTTCAAGAACCATCCCTGGAGTTGAGCTCAAGAGATAACGGAGCCCCCCCCCAAACCCCCGCGCCTTCTAGGACGTCTGGGAGAGGAAGATACGGAACTTGGTGAGGAGGGCAGCTGGTTCATCATTGGGTGCAGCGGGACTCTAAGGTCTAGCTGCCTTTCCTGCACCTCAACCAGATGCCTCAACCTGTCTGTTTGCTCCCCCATAAGCCACAACATTTCCTCTTGCATGTTATGTTCTTGTTCCCTGCATGCTTTCTTGCCCTCTTGGTTGGTGGGCATGCTCTCCGACAGTGTAAACCTCCATGCATTCAGCTGGACCCTGTCAGAGGAATGCATCAAAACACAGAACATTTCTTCCCTTGTTCACTTTTTTTGTCTTCTAATCTGGGACAGCCTTTGTGCTGGTGTGGAGGAAGCACCCGCAGACAATGCTGCATCTGCAAGGAAAAACATACATTGTTGAAAACAAAAGGTTAACTCTTGCAATGAATGAAACAATTCACAGCAGTAAATACATTCCCTGAGGTACATGGCCACATTTTGTTTTCTAAAAGAAGTGCCTACCAGTAAGGTACAACACATGGCAAAGCACTGGGCAGCGGATTTCGGTTTGCGGGCAGGCATGGTAAGCACACAAGAAAGGGTAGGTGGTGTGAGGGCACACCCGGGGACATTTTTTGGTGGGGAATCTCTTGGCACATAAACAGCCTTTTCTGGGGAGCACCCTTTGAGTGGCTGGACTGGCCGCCACAGTATCCCAATTGTTTACCTCAAATTAAACATTAATTACAATTGCATTTAACCCCTGTAGTATTATTACAAGTGTGCACTCACCAGAGGTGCCTTCCCTGCCATCACAGTCCCACAACAATAGGTCCTGGGAGGTGATTGGCTCCAGAGTTAGGAAAAGGTCCTGGCTGTTGGGGAGAATGGCTCCTCCGCTTGCATGCTGTGCATTCGCCTCCTCCTCCTCTTCCTCATCAACAATGTCCTCCTTTCTGTTGCCCATGGCCGCCTGGGACCCCTGGGAGGTATCCACAGAGAGTGTTGGGGTACTGGTGGGGTCTCGCCTAGAATTGCATGCAGCTGCTTATAGCTGTGGCATGTCTGTGGCTCAGAACCAAAGTGACTATTCGCCTCCCTTGTCTTCTGTTATGCTTGCCTGAGCTCCTTTATTTTCACACGGCACTGCTGTGTGTCCCTAGTGTAGCCTTTGTCCCCCATGCCCTGTGTGATTTTGGCATAGATGTCAGTGTTTCTTCTGCTGGTTCAGAGCTGCCTGCACAGACTCTTCTCCTCACACAGCAATCAGATCCAGTGTCTCCTGTATGCTCCACGCTGGAGCGCGTCTGTGGACCTGGGCAGGCATGGTCAGCTGTGGTGGTGAGCACTCCACGCTGATCAAACAGGAAATGAAATTCAAAAGTTCCCGGGGCTTTTCCTGTGTACCTGGCTAAAGTGCAGTTGAGTTGAAAGTGCTGTCCGGAGCGGTGACATTGGAGCACTCTGGGATACCTCCTGGAGGCCAAACCAGTCAAATTACGCAGCACTGTGTCTACATTACCCTTAATTCAACCTGGGAAGGTCGACTTTAGCGCTACTCCTCTCCCCGAGGTGGAATACAGACATCGGTTTTACAAGCCCTTTAGGTTGGCGGAAAGGGCTCGGTAGTGTAGACACATACATTATAAATTCGATGTAATGCAGCAAATGTTGATCTAACACCATAGTATAGACCAGCCCATAGCCTTAATTGCAACCCTGGAGGCACAACAGAATCTTAACAAATATCTAGTGCCTTTTACCTGCTAATCAGGATTTGTGTTAAGTGGCCAAAATTGAAAGAATTAAAGTTGGATAAACTTACTGGTCAGTACATATGTAATTTAGCTTCTTACATTTGCAGTGTTATTGTCTGTTGTTAAGGTACGTGTAAAAAGTTTGCAAAGTTACTTAGATATTTCAAAACCAGATTTTTAAAAAATTGCAAGACTTCTTTGCGCTGGTATTGCTAAAAACAGATGGAAAAAAGTTATACTAAGAACATAGTATATTTAAGGGTTAATAGCTTGTGAATCTGACAGCGTATTTTAATTTAAAAATTAGGTAATATTTAGGAATGTTTATATAAAATATGTTGTACCACATCTCATTCAGTGACTTGCATGTAAGCATGGATAGAGTCAGATTAGCATTGTGATCTCTGATTATCAGAAAGGCGGGAGGAGGTTTTGATATATCTGTTCAAAATCAGCAATTAACAATGGTTTCCCTTGGGTTAAAAATTAACACATAACGTCTACCTGACATTTAATTTATAAGTTAAAATTATAGCAGATTGCCAGCTCTAAAATCTACGTGCTTACTTGAATTGCCTTGAAATTTGCTGCACTTTATAGGGGCGCAGCATAGGGTTAGTGATTGAAATTTGGGGTCATTTGAGCAAGGTGTTCCTGAGATACAGCCCCACAAAAAGCATAATTTCTTAACATTGACACATTCTACCAATGTTTTGTGCATACACTTGGGGCTCAAAACATGGCTCTGACCATGCCCAAAATGTTCCTGGTGATTCAGTATTTATCCCAGGTAATGTAACGTAATTACCCCTTTTGGGGAATCAATATTGATACATTTATTCAAAAAAGAGTTAAGCTGCCTGGATAAGCTCATGCACCAAACAGACTGGAATATGCATATGCAGAAAGACAAGCCAAAAGGGTTTCCCATCTCATATGACCTGGGAGGCTCAAAGGGACGTTGTGTGGTCATGGAACCTGAGCTACATCCAGGCCTTGTTCAAAACTCATCCTTGGAAGAAATTCGAGAAAGACCTTTAGCCATGTTGCTACAATGAGCCGATCAAGTATTTT